>NC_092686.1:19324129-19478159 GCF_964275005.1 Diadema setosum | reverse complement strand
ATAAAGGTTAACTAAAATAAAAATGTGACAAAATCAAATTAGTTCACAATTTCCTTAAGTAGACATCAATATGACTTGAGTGAGAAGATGCTTTTGATAACAGAGCTCAAATGCGTCCGACATTTATATAAAAAAAAAGGTGAAGAAAAAAAAAGGGCGAAAACTGTGACGAAATTCATTGAGTCAATGTTCTGAAGAAATATACCAAATTATCACCCATTAAAGGGAACGCAAACCCAAAGAGCAATGTGGATCGAGTAAAAGCATTAACATTAATAGAACACATCAGTGAAAGTTTGAGGAAAATTGGACAATCGATGCAAAAGTTATGAATTTTTAAAGTTTTGGTGTTGGAACCGCTGGACGAGGAGACTACCAGAGGTTATGACGTATGAGTGGACAACAATATAAAGAAAATATAAAAGGAATTCCACAAAAAGTCACTTTTATAGCAAAATGAAAGAGTACTTGACTAACCGCTTTCAGAAAGCAGGGGTAATAAGTGTTACCCCTAACATATGTCAGTATCAAGTTGATGGAATGTGTAATTTTCATGAAAAATGAATTTCTATTGAATTCTCTTTATATTTTCTTCATGTTGTAGTCCTCTCATACGTCATACCCTCTAGTAGTCTCCTTACCCAGCCGTTCCAACACCAAAACTTTAAAAATTCATAACTTTTGCATCGATTGCCCCATTTTCCTCAAACTTTCACTGATGTGTTCTACTAATGTTACTGCTTTCACTCAATCCACATTGCTCTTTGGGTTTACGTTCCCTTTAAAGGTCGTTTTGCCGGGCAGCGTGTTTTTTTTTAGACGGCGCAGATTGGGGACCCTAAAAATCTATGGGGACCCTATCCCTAACCCTAACCCTAATCCTAATCCTAACCCTAACCATCAAACCCTAACCCTAACCCTAACCCTAACCCCAACCCTAACCCCAACCCTAACCCTAACCCTAACCTTAACCCTAACCAAAAACCCTAACCCAACGTTTTTCCCATAGATTTAACACGCGCCATGCCCCAATTGTAGTTGGTATTTTGATTGGTCCCGAAAAAAACAGTTTCCAGAGGGCAATATTAGTGGGTATCATCTTTCTTCCGGGTTTCGCCATTAACTTTACATTTAAACACCAATGAAAGATATGCACAAACCAACAGTTTCCAGTGGGCAATATTAGTGGGTATCATCCTTCTTCAGCCCCTTAACTAGTTATACCACTTTGCTCTGAAGTTGCATGCCTGTAAATGTGCTTTACAAAAGACGTTTGCTCCCAATGCGTTTTATTCGAGAGATCGATTACATGCAACAGTTGAACTTAATGAGTGACGAAAAAACGCGGCAAGTGTGACAAAATAAGATGAGCATACGTTTTGCTTAGCTTGTGCATCACATTGATATAATACTTTGGTGACAGTTGTATACATCTCAATGGGCTTTATGAATTCGATTTAGTCAACAAAATGCTTTAGTAATATATAAAATTTGGCCACCTAACATTCACGCTTAATGAGGAATACATGAAGGTAGTCAACTATATCTTATTGTTTGAATGTTCTCCTCTCTTTGAGTGCGTTTTTTTTTGGTCCTATATTGACAGAGTTCTTCTAATTTACTAATATAACTGCGCATTTAGATCATTTTTGTGATTTTTGTGTTCGACTTATATGGAGCCAATAAGTACGGATTTTATCATAGTACGCCCTGACGCCGGATTTTAACATATATATTATATATTTCTCGCGCTTCTGCATTGCTTATTGTATTATGTTCACTTATGAGAAAAAGATGATATTCCTGTCTCTCAGTTATTGTCGCTCCGTTGTCAACAATTTCGGTGTTATCTTATCTTTTTTTTTTTCAGAAGTCGGAATATTTGGCCTAGCATAAGGCCAAATAATGAGCATAACACTTCTATAAATGGATGCACGCGCGTCGTTTCTTGGTTAAATCATAGATCGTTTGACCACCATACATTCATTCTTTATAAGGAATACATGAAGGTAGTTGATCACAATGACAAGTCAACTATATCGTATTGTTTGAACGTTCTCTGTTTGAGTACGTTTATTGCTCTAAATTGACACAGTTCTTCTAATTTACTGGTATACCTGCGCATTTTACATCAGTTTTGTGTTTTTAGTGCTAGACTTAATGGACGCCCTAAGTAATGATTTTATCATAGTCCGCCCTATCACTGCATTTTAACATATTTCTCGTGCTTCTGCATTGCTTATATAGCGTACACTTATGAGAGAAAGATGAACTCATCTTTGTCTTTGTCTTTGTCTTTGTCGCGCCGTTGTCAACAAATTCTGCGTTTCCTTTTCTTGTTTTGTTTGTGAAATATTTAGCCTAGGATAAGCCCTAAATATTGAGCATAACACTTCTTTACATGGACGCGCGTGCGTCGTTTCTTAGGTAAAACATATTACATTTGGCCACGTAACATTCACTCTTAATGAGGAATACATGAAGGTAGTTGATCACAATGACAAGTAAACTATATCTCATTGTTTAAATGTTCTCCTCTTTTTGAGTGCGTTTTATTGCTCTAATTGACACAATTCTTCTAATTTGCTGGTATAACTGCACATTTTACATCAGTTTTGTGTTTTTAGTTCTAGACATATATCGACGCCTTAAGTACTGATTTTATCATAGTACGCCCTAACGCCGCATTTTAACATATATATATATATATATATATCATGCTCTTCTGCATTGCTGATATAGCGTACACTTATGAGAAAAAGATGAGTTTCCTGTCTCTCAGCCATTGTCGCTCCGTTGTCAACAAATTCTGTGTTACCATTTCTTTTTTTATTAAAAAATCTCAGATGTTTAGCCTAGAATAAGGCCAAATAATGAGCACTACACTTCTACACATGGACGCCCGTTCGTCGTTTCTAAGGTAAATTACATAACATTTGGCCACCTAACATTCATTATAAGGAAGGTAGTTGATCACAATGACAAGTCAATTATATCTTGTTTGAATGTTGTGCTCTCTTTCAGTTCGTTAGTTCTTCTAATTTACTGGTACAACTGCGCATTTTAGTTCAATTTTGTGTTTTTAGTATTAGACGTATATATAGACGCCCTAAGTACTGACTTTATCATAGTACGCCCTAACGCCGCAATTTAACATATAAATATTTCTCGCGCTTCTACATAGCTTATAGTACACAGTTATGAGAAAAAGATGAGTTTCCTGCCTCTCAGTAATCGTCGTTCCGTTGCCAACAAATTCTGTGTTATCTTTTCCATTTGGCCTAGCATAAGGCAAAATAATGACCGGAACATTTCTATACATGGATGCACGTGCGTTGTTTCTTGGTTAAAACAAAGCTCATTTGACCACCTTACATTTATTATTTATACCGAATACATGAAGGTAATTGTTTACAATGACAAGTCAACTATATCTTATTGTTTGAACGTTCTCCTGTTTTTGAGTGCGTCTTATTGGTCTAATTAATACAGTTCTTCTAATTATTTTTACCCTTGGGATTTCCACCTTTCGAGATATTACCATCGTTTTGGTCTTTTTCACATTCATGTCCAAGCCAAATACCTTACTTTGGCGGTATATGACATCAACGAATGTTTGCAGGTCTTATTCATTATCAGCTAGCAACACAGTGTCATCCCCATATTCTCAGATTATCATTACTCCACTAACGGCAATGCCAGGCATGGCTTCAATGCTTATAAAAATGCATTCTGTCTATAGATTAAACGAACTAGGTGACATGATGCATCCCTGACGAACACCTCGTTTGATTTCTGCATAATCGCTGCCGCATGCCCTTTGGTTCCAGTACAGGTTTGCAATCAATCTCAGATCCTTACTGTCCATCCAAGTACTGCGGAGACACTCGAAAAATTGCTGGTCCTCTACTCTATCATTTAAGGCATTTGCCTTAGCATAATCAGTGAAGCATACATAGAGGTCTTTTCCCTTTTCCAAGCACTTCTCCGTAATGATGCGCATAGTAAATATGGCACGCGTTTGCCAGAACCCGACTTGAAGCCAAATTGGGTTTCTCCAGAGTTGTCACTGAGCAGAATCTGAATGATCTTGAGTAGGATCTTCATGATATGGCTCATGAGACTGATAGTCCTGAAGTCACCACATTCCATTGCCTTTGATTTTTGGGCAGTGTTATGAACACGTCTAAATACTGACATACTTGGAGCGGCAGAATCAAGAGACGAATACTTGAAAAAAGACGATTACGTTTTCATTCACTCAGGAGGTGAGGAACACTGCCATGGTGTAGGATTCTTAGTCAAACAATCATTGGAGAATTCGATTTTAGAATATTGGCCAGTAAGTGACCGGGTGATGCTACTGAAGATCAACGCCAAAATTTTTGATCTTGCTATTATCCAAGTTTACGCCCCTACGTCTTCACATAGTGATGAGCAATTTGAAGTGTTCTATGAACAAATACGAAAGGCCATCAAACAGACTAAGTCGACAGACGTTGTCATTATTATGGGAGACTTCAATGCCTAAGTCGGCTCCGATGGTGAAAACGTAGTTGGCAAATTCGGTCTTGGATATCGTAATGAAAGGGGAGAGAGGCTGATTGAGTTCAGCAAAGAGAATCAAATAATTGTGACAAACACATTTTACGAGCATCCTATGAGAAGACGGTATACATGGAAGAGCCCAGGGGACATGTACAAGAATCAAATTGACGTCATTCTCATCAGGGAACGTTTCAGAAACAGCGTAAAGCGGGCCAGATTTTACCCAGGTTCTGATATAAACTCAGATCATAATCCAGTGCTTGTTAAGATGAGTGTCAAACTAGAAGAGAACATCCATAGGTCCACTCCCGGGAACTGATGTCAATGCACTGAAAGTATATATTTCCGATGAATATGATGTAGCATTTCGCAATCGTTATGAAAGTCTAAATGTAGAAATTGAAGATCAGTCAAATAATGTAGAAGAATCTGTGGAAAAAAAAAAAACATGGAACAACTTCAATCTCAGCTTACAGTCTGCCAACGAAATTCTACCAAAGAAAAAGAGACAGTCAAAACAGCCATGGATGACGGAGCACATACTTCGGATGATTTCTAAAGGACGGAAGCAGAAAAGAGGTTCAGTAAAAGATAAGAAAGATAAGATCAGTAAATGATGAGATTGACAAGCAGCGCAGAATAGCAAAATAAGAATGGCTCAATGATAAATGCGAGGAGATCGAAGACCTTGACAAACAACACAAGAACTTTTCAACTACAGAAAAAAACCAAGAATCTGTGTGGCATCAAGAAATGTTCAGCAAAGAGTGGCTATATTCGAGGGAAAGATGGCATAATCATCTTTGATAAAGATAAGATTCTTGATAGATGGGTGGAATATGTTGGAGACTTGTTTGCTGATGATCGTCCGCCAAAACCGATGGTAACTGACTGTGAAAGCCCCGCCATTCTAGAATCAGAGGTTATAAATGCTTTGAAAGAGATGAAAAACAACAAGGCAGCAGGATTAGATGGGATCGAGGTCGAAATGCTTTACGCTTTGGCTGATTATGATGTTGCTCAGTTGACTTAGTTATTGAACAGGATATCTTCCATCAGGCTTGCTGGAATCTGTGTTCATAACACTGCCCACAAAAAACCAAAGGCAATGGAATGTGGTGACTTCAGGACTATCAGTCTCATGAGCCATATCATGAAGATCCTACTCAAGATCACTTTGAAGGGGAATCAGATTCTGCTCAGTGAGAACTATGGAGAATTTATCTTCAAGTCGGGGTCTGGGACACGCGATGCCATATTTACTATGCGCCTCATTACGGAGAAGTGCTTGGAAAAGGGAAAAGACCTCTATATATGCTTCATTGAATATGCTAAGGCATTTGATAGAGTAGAGCACCAGAAAGTTTTCGAGTGTCTCCGCAGTACTGGGAAGTACAGTAAGGATCTGAGATTGATTGCAAACCTGTACTGGAACCAAAGGACATGCGTCAGGATTGTCAATGAATTTTCCGATTATGGAGAAATCAATCGAGGTGTTAGGGATGCATCATGTCATCTAGTTTGTTTAATCCATAGACAGAATGCATTTTTAAAAGCATTGAAGGCATGCCTGGCATTGACGTTAGTGGAGTAATGATAATCTGAGATATGCGGATGATACTGTGTTGCTAGCTGATAATAAATAAGACCTGCAACCAATCGTTGATGTCATATACCGCCAAAGTAAGGCATTTGGCTTGGACATGAATGTGAAGAAGACCGAAACGATGGTAATATCTCGAAAGTTGGAAATATCAGTAACACTCTCCTGGAACAAGTCAGTGAATTCACATATTTAGGACAAAATGTTTATGAAGATGGGAAGAATGGTGGAGAAATTAGGAGAAGAATTGGAATGGCTAAAACTAAGTTTACCCAAATGAGTAACATCAAGGAAGATATCTACTTCAACCAACTAGTAAAATTCAACTCTCCTTTACTGTTGTGAAACATGGACATTGTACTTGGGTAATATGAAAAAGCCAGCTGCATTCGAGATGTGGATATTATTGTGTCTGCACGAGACATATTGTGACTATCTATGGTGTAGGAGTAAACAGCATGTTTCATTCATTCCATAGTCAGCCATCTCACCGCCACCCTTCCACCACACTTGTCCACTGTCAAGTTCTAATCGTTCTCTGGTTTCTTTCTCTCATCATAATCTTCGATACGAAGACAGCTACTTTCTGTTCCCACTTCCTTTCCGCTCTCCCCGTCATTTATCATCACACCATATCAGCAATATAGATGTAAACAACACCGGAAAGTCACCGGGTCATGTTTTGTGGATATAGTGTACAGTGATATATCAAATGTAAATGTGTTAGATTAATATACTGGAGAACAATGAATAAAGCACACTTGCGTTTTGACTCCAGAGCAAAGCAGTCATGCCTCCTTCATTCTCTCACTGAGTCTTAGAGTCCGACTTCATCCTCACACACGTAAAAACATAAAAATGGCGACGAGGATGCTTACTCCGCCTGCTCCCTTCGATATTTCGGCCAGAGCATCGCATGCTTGGTCGAAGTGGAAGATGGCATTCGAGTACTACATTGCCGCTACGGGAGTCACAGAAGATGCAGCAAAACGGGCAATTCTTCTTCACTGCGTCGGACCAGATGTGCAGCAGCTTTTTGCCACGCTGAATGGGGGAACATCTTACACCTCTGCTATGTCAGCCTTGACAGGTTATTTTGTGCCAAAGAAAAACATTGCATTCGAGAGACATTCATTCCGCCAATGTGAGCAACGTGACAGCGAGTCTGTTGATGAGTACTACATGAGGCTTAAGACGCTCTCCTCCACGTGTGAATTCGGTGACAACGAGGACGACCACATTCGAGATCAGTTCATCGACAAATGCAACTCCAAGTCGCTACGCCGTCGATTGCTGAGAGAGCCGGACCTTAAGCTAACTGGTCTTCTCTCTATCGCTCGTGCTGCGGAAGCAGCCGATCGCCAAGCCTCGGCGATGGAGATGAAGAACTCGACCCCCTCCACTGAACACGTAGACGAAGTGACTGCTAGACAGAGCTATCGAGCGCCTAATGACAGGCGTGGTCGGCGGTTCTCAAATCGCGGTCGACACCGCAAAGGAGGAGGAAGAGGATTATACGCGAAACAGTATTCGCGCCAATCTAACTTTGGACCGTGTTCTAACTGTGGGATCAACGAACATCAACCTCCAGATCAACAGTGCCCAGCTAGAGGACAGGAGTGCAGAAAGTGTCATAAAATCGGACACTATTCTCGAGTTTGTCGCAGCAGCAGCTCGAAAGGCGTGAATTCAGTGGCTGAAGAACTCAGTAATTTCCAGCCATTCGACGACGAGATCGCCAGCCACCACGACAACGGCAGTGAGACTGGTGAAACGCCTGCCACGGACACCCACCGTCTCTTCACCATTGGGCAGTCGCGAAACAAGACCCGCGTCAAAATAGCGGTCATCGAAATCGACATGCTGGTCGACACCGGAGCGTCGGTAAATATAATAGACGCCCGCACATATGAGTGGATGAGAGGCCGCGCATCAACGACTGATCTGCGACTGACCCCCACTCATATTCGCCTGTTTCCGTACGGTGCTACAGCCCCATTGCCAGTGATTGGGGAATTCAGCGCTAGGACTTCGTGCTCGACTCAACTTTCCACGACAGCACGATTCGTTGTCGTGCACGGAAGCAGTGGATGTCTTCTTGGGCGAGACACAGCCGCAGCGCTACAGCTAATTCGAGTCGCAGACGAGAGTGTACAAGAGACAAATCACAACGCCAGCGCCGTTCACATTGACACTCATCTTGCCAGCCACCACGTCGATGACCTCCAGCGTCAATATCCAGAAGTTTTTGCCGGTTTCGGTAAGCTCACGGAATACAAGGTGCGTGTACATGTTGATCCGCACATAGCCCCTATTGCTCAGCCAGCCCGTCGGATACAATTTCACCTCCGTGAAAAGGTGGACAAAAAACTTCAAGAGCTAATCGACCTGGACATCATCGAGCCTGTGTCAGGCCCAACATCGTGGGCCAGCCCGCTTGTGGTAGTTCCAAAGCCAAATGGGGACATACGAGTCTGTGTAGATATGCGAAAAGCCAATCTAGCGGTGAAAAGAGAGCGCCACCCGATCCCCACCCTAGACGAGACCCTTACAGCACCTCACGAGATATAACGACATTCGTGACGCATCGTGGTGTGATGCGTTATAAGAGACTGATTTTCGGACTGTCATCAGCAAGCGAGGCATATCAGTATGCCATACAGACCGCATTGCAAGGACTGGAAGGCGTAAAGAACATCTCGGACGACATCGTGGTGTTCGGGAGGGACATCGCCGAGCACGATGCCCGCCTCCACGCCGTGCTGAGACGACTCAGCGACCATCACCTCACCGTGAATCCGGAGAAGTGCATCTTCCGGGTGCCGAAAATCAAATTCTTCGGCTTCGTGATTTCGAGAGACGGCATCGCAGCCGATGACGCTCGAATAGCGGCCATCAAAGAAGCTCGACAGCCGACAAACTCTTCAGAAGTTCGCTCGTTCTTGGGATTAGTGAATTATTGTGCGCGACTGATCCCAAATCTTGCCACCATTGCCGAGCCCCTTCGCCGACTTACTCGCGCGGACCAGCCATGGATTTGGGGTCCTGAGCAGCAGCAATCATTCGACCGACTTCGACATGCCCTGACGAGCGAGGAAGTCCTGGCACATTTCGTCACGAGAGCACCGACCGAGCTACCAGTCGATGCCAGCCCCGTCGGTCTCGGTGCTGTTCTTACGCAGACGATCAACGGGAAAACACGCCCGGTCGCGTATGCTAGTCTGCTATGCTCTCTGATGTGGAACGTCGGTATTCGCAAATCGAACGAGAAGCGTTAGCTGTCGTGTGGGGTTGTGAGAGATTTCATCTCTGCTTGTACGGAACTGAGTTTGTTCTCCACACCGACCACAAGCCGCTCCTATACATCTACGGACCGCACGGTCGACCACACGCACGCATTGAACAATGGGCCCTACGCCTACAGCAATATTGCTTCACGATTAGGCATATGCCAGGGAAGACAAATCCAGCTGATGTTTTGTCACGTCTACCGATTGATCAACCTCATCGCGATAGAAATATCGCAGAAGAGTACATTGACGCAATTCTGACGCACGCAATACCACGAGCACTTTCGCGACAACAAATCACCGCAGCCTCCCTAGCAGACTCCGAAATCCAACAGGTAATCGATGCGGTGAATACAGGCAAGTGGCCCGACAACCCGCGATTATCCGCGTATCAACGAGTTCGCGACGAGCTATCGACGAAGAATGGTCTTCTTCTTCTTCGCGGAACTCGCATTGTCATCCCTACTGTGCTGCGAAAGCAAACACTCGACATCGCACACGAGCCGCATCAGGGCATTGTGAGACTGAAGCAGGTCCTACGCACGAAAGTTTGGTGGCCGAGAATCGATGTCGATGCAGAGACACTAGTTTGAAACTGCTCAGCCTGCCAAGCTGAGATGCCAGCTCCTCCTTCTGTGCCTCTCCAGCCATCGCCAATGCCTCGCGCTCCGTGGAGCAGACTCCACATCGACTTGTGTGGACCTCTACCGACTGGAGAAACGCTTCTAGTCGTCGTAGATGCAGCTACGCGGTGGCCAGAAGTTGAAATCCTCAGATCAACGACATCGCAAGTGATCACGTCGCGGCTAGATAAAATCTTGGCGCAGCATGGATTTCCAGACGAAATCGTGACGGACAACGGACCGCAGTTTATTTCGCAGGAGTTCACGGAATACATGAAAGCGATCGCTGTCGAACACCGCCGCGTCACAACCTACCATCCACAAGCAAACGCGGAAGTTGAGAGATTCAACGCTACTCTCATGAAAGCGATCAGAACAGCGAGGAATAGCAACCGTGATTGGCATCGAGCTATGCTAGCTTTTCTGCTAATCTATCGCTCAACGCCTCATCCGCCAACACTGGCGACACCGGCAAAGCTCCTCGATTGTATAATCGAGAGCTTCGCACGAAGTTGCCGTCAACGCCAACGCCAACTCGCAGAGCGTACGCCAGTGCGAGACGACACGATCAGCGATACAAAGCGAACATGAAGGCGTATCATGACAACAAGAAACGCTCGCGACCACGGAATGTCAACCAGGGGGATCATGTTATCATCACGCAGAGAAAGCGAGACAAATTCTCCTCGCGATTCGACCCCAAACCGTGGGTAGTTATCGCGAGAAAAGGTGGAAGCGTAAAACTTCGCAGGGGAAACGAGACAGCGATGAGATACATGTCGCAAATACGCCAAATCCCCGCTCCACAAAAGCCAGATTCGCGAGAACGCATCAAACCATATCAGCAATATAGATGTAAAGAACACCGGAAAGTCGCCGGGTCATGTTTTGTGGATATAGTGTACAGTGATATATCAAATGTAAATGTGTTAGATTAATATACTGGAGAACAATGAATAAAGCACACTTGCGTTTTGACTCCAGAGCAAAGCAGTCATGCCTCCTTCATTCTCTCACTGAGTTTTAGAGTTCGACTTCATCCTCACACACGTAAAAACATAAAAGATATTCAGACGCCTTGGCCATATATCATGGTCAGACAGGAAAACAAATCAGTATGGTCTAGATCATCTGAATGTCACAAAAACCTTGATGAAAGACATTCAATCAAAAAAACTCAAATATTTTGGCCATGTTAAAAGACATCAGAACATCCAAAAAAGTGTACTGAAAGGGATTATAGAAGGCACGAGATGCAGAGGACGCCAGCGCAGTGTGTGGTGTAACAACATAAAGGGGTGGACAGGAAAGAGTGTGGCCGCATGTAGTAAGGCGTCCATGAACAGAACAGAGTGGAGGTCCATACTCGCCAACCTTCGGACTGAAGACGGCACTTAAGAAGAAGAATATACCAAACATGGTAAAAAGTTTTCTTTCGGAGAGATTCAGTATACACTCCAGGGTTACAATAAATAAACCACTTAAACATCAAAAGTGACTAAAAATGGGGGCAAGTGTGACAAAATTGATTTATTCCACGATATGCTTTCCTCATGAAACACATTGATACAGCAAAGTTGTTCAAATTGAATGCATGTAAATGTGCCTTACGATGAATTATCTTCAAGTGACTCGGGCTTTTGATTAAAGAGCTCAAAGCAATTAGACAGTTGTAAATAAAAGTTGACGGAGAAAAAAAGGACAAGTGAGATGAAATTAGTTCACGATTTTCTTAATTATCAATATGAATTAATGATTATGAGTATAACAATGTTGTGCTTTTGATTACAGCTCTCAAATGCGTCCGAAAATTGTATTAAAAGAATAAAGAAAAAAAGGCGACAACGGTGACGAAATTTATGTTTTTAAGTAATATACCAAATTGTTTACCCCTTTGCTTTGATGTCCCATGTTCAAGACGTTCTCTTCCTAAGACGTCTCCTTTGCATTGGAAGGATCAAACGCCAAAGGCAGCAAAGTGTATTAAAAAAGGGCGACAAGAGTGACGAAACTGTTTCATTCAACAATATGATTAATAATATAAACAACAGATATCCCACTTTGCTTGAGTTCCATCCTTATCAATGTGCTTACCATCCTTATCAAAGAAGTAAAGGGTTACGAAAAATGGAGCAAGATTGATAAAATCCTAGAAATTACTTCCCGATTTCTTAGTTTAATTCATTAATAATGCTTTGGTGTCAGGTGAATCTACAAAAATGTGCTTTACACTGAATTTGTTTTTATTACAGGGCTCGAATGCGGCCGACAATAGTAAATAAACGGTGATGAAATTGATTCCTTCAAAAATATGAGTAAATAATATACCAAACATACTAAAAACGCTTTCTTACGGAGAGATGTACAAAGAAGTATGAATTCGAGGGCTTACATACATGAACCAGTTAAAGATCGAGGGTGACGAAAAATGTTGGTAAAGGTGAAGAACTCGGTTTATTACACGACCTGCTTTGCTGATGAATCACATTGATACAGCAAATTCGACGCAATTGAATGCATTTCAGAGTGCTTTATTATGAATTGTTTTCAAGTGACTCTGGCTTTTGATTAACGAGCTCAAAGCAAATAAGACAGTTGAAAATAAAGGTTGAGGGGAAAAACGCAATAATGGCGGGAATGTCAAATTAGTTCACGATTTCCTTAATTATTCATTAATATGACTTGGGTGTGACAATTTCTTAGCTTATTCATCGATAATGCTTTGGTTTAGTCATCAATAATGGTTTAGTGCCAGTTGAATCTACATAAATGTGCTTTACACTGAATTTGCTTTAAAGGGGATGGCTAATATCTGATCAGTGGGAATCAGTTTGAATGCTGGGGGATGATTGTTCCAATCCTATGGGATTCATTTAAGACTACATTATATATCTATTGTTGTGTGGAAATTATTTGCTTCAGAATGATCTCATATTAAAGTAATGTCCCATCACTGTACAGGCATGCTAACCTGGAAACATCAAACGGTAAATTACTTGAATGTGAGGCCATTCTGAAGCAATCCCACTAATTAGTTACTAGCCATCTCCTTTCAATAACGTATTTTGATTGCATTGCTCGAATGCGGCCGACAGTGTGATGAAGGGTGATGAAATTGATTCGTTCAAAATTATACGTAATATTGTGATAGAAAAAATGGTGGGAGGAGGAGGGGAGATGCTTCCTCGTGGAAGAGGAATACACCAAAACATACTAAAAACGTTTTCTTTCGGAGTGATGCAGTATCCATTCGAAGGCTTACATACATTAACCAGTTAAACTCAAAGTTGACGAAAGAGGGGGCAAGGGTGAGGAAATCCGTTTATTCGACGATATGCTTTGCTAATGAATCACATTGATATAGCAAGTTCGTTGCAATTGAATGCATCTCAAAAAGCTTCATGATGAATTATCTTCAAGTGACTCATCCTTTTTTATTTAGGGAGCTTCAAAGCCATCAGACAGTATTAAATAGCGCTGCGAAATCAAATTAGTTCACGATTTTTTGTAATCATGCATCACTTTTTACTTGGGTGTAACTTCGTGAGACGTGTGCTTTGTATTTGAAGGATCAAACGGCAAAGGCAGCAGAGGTGATGAAAAAAGGCGGCAAGGCTGACGAAACTGTTTAATTCGACAATATGATTAATAACATTAAACAACAGATATCCCACTTTGGTCTAGAGTTGCATCCTCATCAATGTGCCATAACAATGACGCGAAGGGCTACGAAAAAACGTAGCAAGTGTCATGAAATCATACAAATTACTACACGATTTCATAGCTCATTCATATACACAAATGTGCTTAACAATTTGCAACATGTGTTTTTGTTGCACGGCTCGAATTCGGCCGACAGTGGTAAATAAAGGGTGATGAAATTGATTTCTTTATTGATAAGTAATACACCAAACATACTATACACGTTTAATTTCGGAGAAATGCAGTATTCATTCGGGAACTTTGATACATGAACCAGTCAAACATCAAAAATTATCAAGGAGGGGGGTCAAGGGTGCGAAAATTGAATGCATGTCAAAGTGCGTTATTATGAATCATCTTCAAGTGGCTCGAGTTTTTGATTAAAGAGCTCAAAGCCACTGGACAGTGGTAGATGTTGAGAGAAAAAAAACGCGACAAAGGCGGTGAAATCAAATTATTTCACCATTTTTTTTGAATTATGCATCAAATATGACTTGTGTGTAACAATGTCGTCCTTTTCATTATAGGGCTGAAATGCGTCGACAGTTGTTGAAAACGATGAAGAAAAAAAGGCCCCAACGGGGACGAAATTGATGTTCTTCAGTAATACACCAAATTGTTCACCCCTTTGCTCTGATGTCCCATGCTAAAGACGTTCTGTTCGTGGGACGTGTGCTTTGCACTTGAAGGATCAAACGCCAAAGGCAGCAAGGCAGATATAAAAAGGCAACAAGGCTGACGAAATTGTTTCATTCAACAATACCATTAAAAACATAAACAGCAGATATCCCACTTTGCTCGAGATGCATCCTTATCTTTACGTCTTACCAAAGATCTAAAGGGTAACGAAAAAAAGTATATGTGATGAAATCATGCAAATTACTACACGATTTCTTAACTTATTCATAAATAATGTATGGGTGCCAGTTGAATGTCATAAATATGCTTTACAATGAATTTGCTTTGAATAGCATGTGTTTTGATTACAGGGCTTAAATGCGTCCGCCAGTTGTAAAGGGTGATGAAAATGATTCCTTCAAGAATATGAGTTAGTTACATATCAAACATGCTTAAAACGATTTCTTTCGGAGAAATGCAGTATGCATTCGAGGCTTACTTACTGGTTCTTAAACATCAAAAGTGACGAAAAACGGTGGGAGGGGGGGCAAGGTTGACGAAATCGGTTTATTCAGCGATATGCTTTGCTTATAAAATCACATTGATACAGCAAGTTCGTTGAAATTGAATGCATTACAAAGTGCTTTATGGTGAATTATCTTCAAGTGATCTTCATAGTGATGAGGAAATTGAAGTGTTCTATGAACAAATACAAAAGGCCATCAAACAGACTAAGTCGACAAACGTTGTCATTGTTATGGAAGACTTCAATGCCAAAGTCGGTTCAAATGGTGAAAACGTAGTTGGCAAAATCGGTCTTGGAGATCGTAATGAAATGGGAGAGAGGCTGACAGAGTTCTGCAAAGAGAATCAAATAATTGTGACAAATACATTTTACGAGCATCCTATGAGAAGACGGTATACATGGAAGAGCCCAGGGGACATGTACAAGAATCAAATTGACTTCATTCTCATCAGGGAACGTTTCAGAAACAGCGTAAAGCAGGCCAGATCTTACCCAGGTTCTAATATAAACTCAGATCATAATCCAGTGCTTGCTAAGATGAGTGTGAAACTGAAGAGAACATCCATAGGTCCACTCCCGGGAATCGATGTAAATGCACTGAAAGTACATATTTCCGATGAATATGATGTAGCATTTCGCAATCGTTATGAAAGTCTAAATGTAGAAATTGAAGATCAGTCAAATAATGTAGAAGAATCTGTGGAAAAAAAGAAACATGGAACAACTTCAATCTCAGCTTACAGTCTGCCAACGAAATTCTACCAAAGAAAAAGAGACAGTCAAAACAGCCACGGAGCGCAAGGCGTTCAGGAAAAAATAAGAATCTGAATGATGAGATTGATAAGCAGCACAGAACAGCAAAAGAAGAATGGCTCAATGATAAATGCGAGGAGATCAAAGACCTTGACCAAAAAACACAAGAACTCTTCAACTACAGAAAGAAACCAAGAATGTGTGTGGCATCAAGAAATGTTCAGCAAAGAGTGGTTGTATTGAAAGGAAGGATGGCATAATCATCTTTGATAAAGATAAGATTCTTGATAGATAAGTGGAATATGTTGGAGACTTGTTTGCTGATGATCGTCCGCCGAAACCGGAGGTAACTGACTGTGAAAGCCCCGATATTCTTAGAAACAGAGGTTATAAATGCTTTAAAAGAGATCAAAAACAACAAGGTAGCAGGATTAGATGGGATCCCGTTCGAAATGCTCTAAGCTTTGGCTGATTATGATGTTGCTCAGATGACTCAGTTATTGAACAGGATATCTCCCATCAGGCTTGCTGGAATCTGTGTTCATAACACTGTCCACAAAAAAAAAACCAAAGGCAATGGAATGTGGTGACTTCAGGACTATCACTCTCATGAGCCATATCATGAAGATCCTACTCAAGATCATTTTGAAGAGGAATCAGATTCTGCTCAGTGAGAACTATGGAGAAACCCAATTTATCTTCAAGTCGGGGTCTGGGACACGCCATGCCATATTTACTATGCGCATCATTACGGAGAAGTGCTTGGAAAAGGGAAAAGACCTCTATGTATGCTTCATTGATTATGCTAAGGCATTTGATAGAGTAGAGCACCAGAAAGTTTTCGAGTGTCTCCGCAGTACCGGGATGGACAGTAAGGATCTGAGATTGATTGCAAACCTGTACTGGAACCAAAGGACATGCGTCAGGATTGTCAATGAATTTTCCGATTATGCAGAAATCAATGGAGGTGAGTGTCATTGATGCATCATGTCATCTAGTTTGTTTAATCCATAGACAGACTACATTTTTAAAAGCATTGAAGGCATGCCTGGCATTGACGTTAGTGGAGTAATGATAATCTGAGAATATGCGGATGATACTGTGTTGCTAGCTGATAATAAAGAATCGTTGATGTCATATACCGCCAAAGTAAGGCATTTGGCTTGGACATGAATGTGAAGAAGACCGAAACGATGGTAATATCTCGAAAGGTGGAAATATCAGTAACAATCTCCTGAAACAAGTCAGTGAATTCACATATTTATTACAAAATGTTTATGAAGATGGAAAGAATGGTGGAGAAATAAGAAGAATTGGAATGGCTAAAACTAAGTTTACCCAAGGAAGATATCTACTTCATCCAAGCTCAGACTAGTAAAATTCAACTCTACTGTTTTGAAACATGGACATTGTACTTGGATGATATGAAAAAGCTAGCTGCATTGGAGATGTGGATATTCAGATGCCTTGGCCGTATATCATGGTCAGACAGGAAAACAAATCAGTATGTTCTAGATCATCTGAATGTCACAAAAACCTTGATGAAAGATATTAAATCAAGAAAACTCAAATATTTTGGCCATTTTAAAAGACATCAAAACATCCAAAAAGTGTACTGAAAGGGATTATAAAAGGCACGAGATGCAGAGGACACCAGCGCAGTGTGTGGTGTAACAACATAAAGGAGTGGGCAGGAAAGAGTGTGGCCGCATGTAGTAAGGCGTCCATGAACAGAACAGAGTGGAGTTCCATACTCCCCAACCTTCGGACTGAAGACGGCACTTAATAAGAAGAATATACCAAACATGGTAAAAAGTTTTCTTTCGGAGAGATTCAGTATACACTCAAGGGCTTACATACATGAACCACTTAAACATCAAAAGTGACGAAAAATCTGGGCAAGTGTGACAAAATTGATTCATTCCACGATATGCTTTCTTTATTAAACACATTGATAAAGCAAAGTTGTTCAAATTGAATGCATGTCAAAGTAAATCATGTATCAAATATGATTTGCGTGTAACAATGTCGTCCTTTTCATTACAGGGCTGAAATGCGTCCGACAGTTGTTGAAAACGATGAAGAAAAAAGGCCCCAACGGTGACGAAATTGATGTTCTTCAGTAATATACCAAATTGTCCATCCCTTTGCTCTGATGTCCCATGCTAAAGGCGTTCTGTTCGTGGGACGTGTGCTTTGCACTTGAAGGATCAAACGTCAAAGGCAGCAAGGCAGATAATAAAAAGGCAACAAGGCTGACGAAATTGTTTCATTCAACAATACTATTAAAAACATAAACAGCAGATATCCCACTTTGCTCGAGATGCATCCTTATCAATGTGCCATATCAAAGACCTAAAGGTAACGAAAAAAAGTATGTGTGATAAATCATGCAAATTACTACACGATTTCTAAGCTTATTCATAAATAATGTTTGGGTGCCAGTTAAATGTCATAAATATGCTTTACAATGAATTTGCTTTAAATAGCATGTGTTTTGATTACAGGGCTTAAATGCGTCCGCCAGTTGTAAAGGGTGATTGAAATTGATTCCTTCAACAATATGCGTTAGTTATATACCAAACATGCTTAAAACGCCCTAAGTACTGATTTTATCATAGTACGCCCTAACGCCGCAATTGAACATATGTATATTTCTCGCGCTTCTACATCGCTTATAGTATAGCGTACACTTATGAGAGAAAGATGAGTTTCCTGCCTTTCAGTCGTTGTTGTTCCGTTGCCAACAAAGTCTGTGTTATCTTTTCTTTTTTTCAAACGTTGGAATATTTGGCCCAGAATAAGGCAAAATAATGACCATAACACTTCTATACATGGATGCACGTGCGTTGTTTCTTGGATAAAACAAAGCTCATTTGACCACCGTACATTTATTCTTTATACCGAATACATGAAGGTAGTTGATTACAATGAGAAGTCAACTATATCTCATTGTTTGAATGTTCTCCTGTTTTTGAGTCCGTTTTATTAGTCTAATTGATACACTTCTTGTAATTATTTTTACCCTTGGTATTTCCACCTTTCAAGATATTACCATCGTTTTGGTCTTTTTCACATTCATGTCCAGGCCAAATACCTTACTTTGGCGGTATATGACATCAACGAATGTTTGCAGGTCTTGTTCATTATCAGCTAGCAACACAGTATCATCCGCATACATTCAGATTATCATTACTCCACTAACGGCAATACCAGGCATGCCTTCTATGCTTATAAAAATGCATTCTATCTATATATTAAACAAACGAGGTGACATGATGCATCCCTGACGAACACCTCGTTTGATTTCTGCATAATCGCTGCCGCATGCCCTTTGGTTCCATTACAGGTTTGCAATCAATCTCAGATCCTTTACTGTCCATCCAAGTACTGCGGAGACACTCGAAAAATTACTGGTCCTCTACTCTATCATTTAAGGCATTTGCCTTAGCATAATCAGTGAAGCATACATAGAGGTCTTTTCCCTTTTCCAAGAGCTTCTCCGTAATGATGCGCATAGTAAATATGGCACGCGTGTGCCAGAGCCCGACTTGAAGCCAAATTGGGCTTCTCCAGAGTTCTCACTGAGTGGAATCTGATTTCTCTTCAGAATGATCTTTAGTAGGATCTTCATGATATAGTTCATGAGACTGATAGTCCTGAAATCACCACATTCCATTGCCTTTAGTTTTTTTGGGCAGGATTATGAACACGTCTAAATACTGACATACTGGGAGCGGCAGAATCAAGAGACGAATACTTGAAAAAAGACGATTACATTTTCATTCACTCAGGAGTCGAGGAACACTGCCATGGTGAAGGATTATTAGTCAAACAAACATTGGAGAATTCGATTGGAGGATATTGGGCAGTAAGTGACCGGGTGATGCTACTGAAGATCAACGCCAAACCTTTTGATCTTGCAATTATCCAAGTATACGCCCCTACGTCTTCACGTAGTGATGAGGAAATTGAAGTGTTCTTATGAACAAATACAAAAGGCCATCAAACAGACTAAGTCGACAAACGTTGTCATTGTTATGGAAGATTTCAATGCCAAAGTCGGTTCCAATGGTGAAAACGTAGTTGGCAAAATCGGTCTTGGAGATCGTAATGAAATGGGAGAGAGGCTGACTGAGTTCTGCAAAGAGAATCAAATAATTGTGACAAATACATTTTACGAGCATCCTATGAGAAGAAGGTATACATGGAAGAGCCCAGGGGACATGTACAAGAATCAAATTGACTTCATTCTCATCAGGGAACGTTTCAGAAACAGCGTAAAGCAGGCCAGATCTTACCCAGGTTCTGATATAAACTCAGATCATAATCCAGTGCTTGCTAAGATGAGTGTGAAACTGAAGAAAACATCCATAGGTCCACTCCCGGGAATCGATGTAAATGCACTGAAAGTACATATTTCCGATGAATATGATGTAGCATTTCGCAATCGTTATGAAAGTCTAAATGTAGAAATTGAAGATCAGTCAAATTATGTAGAAGAATCTGTGGGAAAAAAAAAAACATGGAACAACTTCAATCTCAGCTTACAGTCTGCCAACGAAATTCTACCAAAGAAAAAGAGACAGTCAAAACAGACACGGAGCACAAGGGGTTCAGTAAAAAATAAGAATCTGAATGATGAGATTGATAAAGCAGCGCAGAATAGCAAAAGAAGAATGGCTCAATGATAAATGCGAGGAGATCGAAGAGCTTGACGAAAAAACACAAGAACTCTTCAACTACAGAAAGAAACCAAGAATGTGTGTGGCATCAAGAAATGTTCAGCAAAGAGTGGTTGTATTGAAAGGAAGGATGGCATAATCATCTTTGATAAAGATAAGATTCTTGATAGATAAGTGGAATATGTTGGAGACTTGTTTGCTGATGATCGTCCGCCGAAACCGGAGGTAACTGACTGTGAAAGCCCCGATATTCTTAGAAACAGAGGTTATAAATGCTTTAAAAGAGATCAAAAACAACAAGGTAGCAGGATTAGATGGGATCCCGGTCGAAATGCTTTAAGCTTTGGCTGATTATGATGTTGCTCAGATGACTCAGTTATTGAACAGGATATCTCCCATCAGGCTTGCTGGAATCTGTGTTCATAACACTGTCCACAAAAAAACCAAAGGCAATGGAATGTGGTGACTTCAGGACTATCACTCTCATGAGCCATATCATGAAGATCCTACTCAAGATCATTTTGAAGAGGAATCAGATTCTGCTCAGTGAGAACTATGGAGAAACCCAATTTATCTTCAAGTCGGGGTCTGGGACACGCCATGCCATATTTACTATGCGCATCATTACGGAGAAGTGCTTGGAAAAGGGAAAAGACCTCTATGTATGCTTCATTGATTATGCTAAGGCATTTGATAGAGTAGAGCACCAGAAAGTTTTCGAGTGTCTCCGCAGTACCGGGATGGACAGTAAGGATCTGAGATTGATTGCAAACCTGTACTGGAACCAAAGGACATGCGTCAGGATTGTCAATGAATTTTCCGATTATGCAGAAATCAATGGAGGTGAGTGTCAGGGATGCATCATGTCATCTAGTTTGTTTAATCCATAGACAGACTACATTTTTAAAAGCATTGAAGGCATGCCTGGCATTGACGTTAGTGGAGTAATGATAATCTGAGAATATGCGGATGATACTGTGTTGCTAGCTGATAATAAAGAATCGTTGATGTCATATACCGCCAAAGTAAGGCATTTGGCTTGGACATGAATGTGAAGAAGACCGAAACGATGGTAATATCTCGAAAGGTGGAAATATCAGTAACAATCTCCTGAAACAAGTCAGTGAATTCACATATTTATTACAAAATGCTTATGAAGATGGAAAGAATGGTGGAGAAATAAGGAGAAGAATTGGAATGGCTAAAACTAAGTTTACCCAAGGAAGATATCTACTTCATCCAAGCTCAGACTAGTAAAATTCAACTCTACTGTTTTGAAACATGGACATTGTACTTGGATGATATGAAAAAGCTAGCTGCATTGGAGATGTGGATATTCAGATGCCTTGGCCGTATATCATGGTCAGACAGGAAAACAAATCAGTATGTTCTAGATCATCTGAATGTCACAAAAACCTTGATGAAAGATATTAAATCAAGAAAACTCAAATATTTTGGCCATTTTAAAAGACATCAAAACATCCAAAAAAGTGTACTGAAAGGGATTATAAAAGGCACGAGATGCAGAGGACGCCAGCGCAGTGTGTGGTGTAACAACATAAAGGAGTGGGCAGGAAAGAGTGTGGCCGGATGTAGTAAGGCGTCCATGAACAGAACAGAGTGGAGTTCCATACTCCCCAACCTTCGGACTGAAGACGGCACTTAATAAGAAGAATATACCAAACATGGTAAAAAGTTTTCTTTCGGAGAGATTCAGTATACACTCAAGGGCTTACATACATGAACCACTTAAACATCAAAAGTGACGAAAAATCTGGGCAAGTGTGACAAAATTGATTCATTCCACAATATGCTTTCCTTATTAAACACATTGATAAAGCAAAGTTGTTCAAATTGAATGCATGTCAAAGTAAATCATGTATCAAATATGATTTGCGTGTAACAATGTCGTCCTTTTCATTACAGGGCTGAAATGCGTCCGACAGTTGTTGAAAACGATGAAGAAAAAAGGCCCCAACGGTGACGAAATTGATGTTCTTCAGTAATATACCAAATTGTCCATCCCTTTGCTCTGATGTCCCATGCTAAAGGCGTTCTGTTCGTGGGACGTGTGCTTTGCACTTGAAGGATCAAACGCCAAAGGCAGAGAGGCAGATAATAAAAAGGCAACAAGGCTGACGAAATTGTTTCATTCAACAATACTATTAAAAACATAAACAGCAGATATCCCACTTTGCTCGAGATGCATCCTTATCAATGTGCCATATCAAAGACATAAAGGTAACGAAAAAAAGTATGTGTGATGAAATCATGCAAATTACTACACGATTTCTAAGCTTATTCATAAATAATGTTTGGGTGCCAGTTAAATGTCATAAATATGCTTTACAATGAATTTGCTTTAAATAGCATGTGTTTTGATTACAGGGCTTAAATGCGTCCGCCTGTTGTAAAGGGTGATTGAAATTGATTCCTTCAACAATATGCGTTAGTTATATACCAAACATGCTTAAAACGCCCTAAGTACTGATTTTATCATAGTACGCCCTAACGCCGCAATTTAACATATGTATATTTCTCGCGCTTCTACATCGCTTATAGTATAGCGTACACTTATGAGAGAAAGATGAGTTTCCTGCCTCTCAGTCGTTGTTGTTCCGTTGCCAACAAAGTCTGTGTTATCTTTTCTTTTTTTCAAACGTTGGAATATTTGGCCCAGAATAAGGCAAAATAATGACCATAACACTTCTATACATGGATGCACGTGCGTTGTTTCTTGGATAAAACAAAGCTCATTTGACCACCGTACATTTATTCTTTATACCGAATACATGAAGGTAGTTGATTACAATGAGAAGTCAACTATATCTCATTGTTTGAATGTTCTCCTGTTTTTGAGTCCGTTTTATTAGTCTAATTGATACACTTCTTGTAATTATTTTTACCCTTGGTATTTCCACCTTTCAAGATATTACCATCGTTTTGGTCTTTTTCACATTCATGTCCAGGCCAAATACCTTACTTTGGCGGTATATGACATCAACGAATGTCTGCAGGTCTTGTTCATTATCAGCTAGCAACACAGTATCATCCGCATACATTCAGATTATCATTACTCCACTAACGGCAATACCAGGCATGCCTTCTATGCTTATAAAAATGCATTCTATCTATATATTACAGGTTTGCAATCAATCTCAGATCCTTTACTGTCCATCCAAGTACTGCGGAGACACTCGAAAAATTACTGGTCCTCTACTCTATCATTTAAGGCATTTGCCTTAGCATAATCAGTGAAGCATACATAGAGGTCTTTTCATTTTCCCAAGAGCTTCTCCGTAGTGATGCGCATAGTAAATATGGCACGCGTGTGCCAGAGCCCGACTTGAAGCCAAATTGGGCTTCTCCAGAGTTCTCACTGAGTGGAATCTGATTTCTCTTCAGAATGATCTTGAGTAGGATCTTCATGATATAGTTCATGAGACTGATAGTCCTGAAATCACCACATTCCATTGCCTTTAGTTTTTTTGGGCAGGATTATGAACACGTCTAAATACTGACATACTGGGAGCGGCAGAATCAAGAGACGAATACTTGAAAAAAGACGATTACATTTTCATTCACTCAGGAGTCGAGGAACACTGCCATGGTGAAGGATTATTAGTCAAACAAACATTGAGAATTCGATTGGAGGATATTGGGCAGTAAGTGACCGGGTGATGCTACTGAAGATCAACGCCAAACCTTTTGATCTTGCAATTATCCAAGTTTACGCCCCTACGTCTTCACGTAGTGATGAGGAAATTGAAGTGTTCTTATGAACAAATACAAAAGGCAATCAAACAGACTAAGTCGACAAACGTTGTCATTGTTATGGAAGATTTCAATGCCAAAGTCGGTTCCAATGGTGAAAACGTAGTTGGCAAAATCGGTCTTGGAGATCGTAATGAAATGGGAGAGAGGCTGACTGAGTTCTGCAAAGAGAATCAAATAATTGTGACAAATACATTTTACGAGCATCCTATGAGAAGACGGTATACATGGAAGAGCCCAGGGGACATGTACAAGAATCAAATTGACTTCATTCTCATCAGGGAACGTTTCAGAAAAAGCGTAAAGCAGGCCAGATTTTGCCCAGGTTCTGATATAAACTCAGATCATAATCCAGTGCTTGCTAAGATGAGTGTGAAACTGAAGAAAACATCCATAGGTCCACTCCCGGGAATCGATGTAAATGCACTGAAAGTACATATTTCCGATGAATATGATGTAGCATTTCGCAATTTTTATGAAAGTCTAAATGTAGAAATTGAAGATCAGTCAAATAATGTAGAAGAATCTGTGGGGAAAAAAAAAAAAAACATGGAACAACTTCAATCTCAGCTTACAGTCTGGCAACGAAATTCTACCAAAGAAAAAGAGACAGTCAAAACAGACACGGAGCACAAGGGGTTCAGTAAAAAATAAGAATCTGAATGATGAGATTGATAAAGCAGCGCAGAATAGCAAAAGAAGAATGGCTCAATGATAAATGCGAGGAGATCGAAGAGCTTGACCAAAAAAGACAAGAACTCTTCAACTACAGAAAGAAACCAAGAATGTGTGTGGCATCAAGAAATGTTCAGCAAAGAGTGGTTGTATTGAAAGGAAGGATGGCATAATCATCTTTGATAAAGATAAGATTCTTGATAGATAAGTGGAATATGTTGGAGACTTGTTTGCTGATGATCGTCCGCCGAAACCGGAGGTAACTGACTGTGAAAGCCCCGATATTCTTAGAAACAGAGGTTATAATTGCTTTAAAAGAGATCAAAAACAACAAGGTAGCAGGATTAGATGGGATCCCGGTCGAAATGCTTTAAGCTTTGGCTGATTATGATGTTGCTCAGATGACTCAGTTATTGAACAGGATATCTCCCATCAGGCTTGCTGGAATCTGTGTTCATAACACTGTCCACAAAAAAACCAAAGGCAATGGAATGTGGTGACTTCAGGACTATCACTCTCATGAGCCATATCATGAAGATCCTACTCAAGATCATTTTGAAGAGGAATCAGATTCTGCTCAGTGAGAACTATGGAGAAACCCAATTTATCTTTAAGTCGGGGTCTGGGACACGATATGCCATATTTACTATGCGCATCATTACGGAGAAGTGCTTGGAAAAGGGAAAAGACCTCTATGTATGCTTCATTGATTATGCTAAGGCATTTGATAGAGTAGAGCACCAGAAAGTTTTCGAGTGTCTCCGCAGTACCGGGATGGACAGTAACCATCTGAGATTGTTTGCAAACCTGTACTGGAACCAAAGGACATGCGTCAGGAATGTTAATGAATTTTCCGATTATGCAGAAATCAATGGAGGTGAGTGTCATTGATGCATCATGTCATCTAGTTTGTTTAATCCATAGACAGACTACATTTTTAAAAGCATTGAAGGCATGCCTGGCATTGACGTTAGTGGAGTAATGATAATCTGAGAATATGCGGATGATACTGTGTTGCTAGCTGATAATAAAGAATCGTTGATGTCATATACCGCCAAAGTAAGGCATTTGGCTTGGACATGAATGTGAAGAAGACCGAAACGATGGTAATACCTCGAAAGGTGGAAATATCAGTAACAATCTCCTGAAACAAGTCAGTGAATTCACATATTTATTACAAAATGCTTATGAAGATGGAAAGAATGGTGGAGAAATAAGGAGAAGAATTGGAATGGCTAAAACTAAGTTTACCCAAGGAAGATATCTACTTCATCCAAGCTCAGACTAGTAAAATTCAACTCTACTGTTTTGAAACATGGACATTGTACTTGGATGATATGAAAAAGCTAGCTGCATTGGAGATGTGGATATTCTGATGCCTTGGCCGTATATCATGGTCAGACAGGAAAACAAATCAGTATGTTCTAGATCATCTGAATGTCACAAAAACCTTGATGAAAGATATTAAATCAAGAAAACTCAAATATTTTAGCCATGTTAAAAGACATCAAAACATGAAAAAAAGTCTACTGAAAGGGATTATAAAAGGCACGAGATGCAGAGGACGCCAGCGCAGTGTGTGGTGTAACAACATAAAGGAGTGGGCAGGAAAGAGTGTGGCCGCATGTAGTAAGGCGTCCATGAACAGAACAGAGTGGAGTTCCATACTCCCCAACCTTCGGACTGAAGACGGCACTTAATAAGAAGAATATACCAAACATGGTAAAAAGTTTTCTTTCGGAGAGATTCAGTATACACTCAAGGGCTTACATACATGAACCACTTAAACATCAAAAGTGACGAAAAATCTGGGCAAGTGTGACAAAATTGATTCATTCCACGATATGCTTTCTTTATTAAACACATTGATAAAGCAAAGTTGTTCAAATTGAATGCATGTCAAAGTAAATCATGTATCAAATATGATTTGCGTGTAACAATGTCGTCCTTTTCATTACAGGGCTGAAATGCGTCCGACAGTTGTTGAAAACGATGAAGAAAAAAGGCCCCAACGGTGACGAAATTGATGTTCTTCAGTAATATACCAAATTGTCCATCCCTTTGCTCTGATGTCCCATGCTAAAGGCGTTCTGTTCGTGGGACGTGTGCTTTGCACTTGAAGGATCAAACGCCAAAGGCAGCAAGGCAGATAATAAAAAGGCAACAAGGCTGACGAAATTGTTTCATTCAACAATACTATTAAAAACATAAACAGCAGATATCCCACTTTGCTCGAGATGCATCCTTATCAATGTGCCATATCAAAGACCTAAAGGTAACGAAAAAAAGTATGTGTGATAAATCATGCAAATTACTACACGATTTCTAAGCTTATTCATAAATAATGTTTGGGTGCCAGTTAAATGTCATAAATATGCTTTACAATGAATTTGCTTTAAATAGCATGTGTTTTGATTACAGGGCTTAAATGCGTCCGCCAGTTGTAAAGGGTGATTGAAATTGATTCCTTCAACAATATGCGTTAGTTATATACCAAACATGCTTAAAACGCCCTAAGTACTGATTTTATCATAGTACGCCCTAACGCCGCAATTGAACATATGTATATTTCTCGCGCTTCTACATCGCTTATAGTATAGCGTACACTTATGAGAGAAAGATGAGTTTCCTGCCTCTCAGTCGTTGTTGTTCCGTTGCCAACAAAGTCTGTGTTATCTTTTCTTTTTTTCAAACGTTGGAATATTTGGCCCAGAATAAGGCAAAATAATGACCATAACACTTCTATACATGGATGCACGTGCGTTGTTTCTTGGATAAAACAAAGCTCATTTGACCACCGTACATTTATTCTTTATACCGAATACATGAAGGTAGTTGATTACAATGAGAAGTCAACTATATCTCATTGTTTGAATGTTCTCCTGTTTTTGAGTCCGTTTTATTAGTCTAATTGATACACTTCTTGTAATTATTTTTACCCTTGGTATTTCCACCTTTCAAGATATTACCATCGTTTTGGTCTTTTTCACATTCATGTCCAGGCCAAATACCTTACTTTGGCGGTATATGACATCAACGAATGTCTGCAGGTCTTGTTCATTATCAGCTAGCAACACAGTATCATCCGCATACATTCAGATTATCATTACTCCACTAACGGCAATACCAGGCATGCCTTCTATGCTTATAAAAATGCATTCTATCTATATATTACAGGTTTGCAATCAATCTCAGATCCTTTACTGTCCATCCAAGTACTGCGGAGACACTCGAAAAATTACTGGTCCTCTACTCTATCATTTAAGGCATTTGCCTTAGCATAATCAGTGAAGCATACATAGAGGTCTTTTCATTTTCCCAAGAGCTTCTCCGTAGTGATGCGCATAGTAAATATGGCACGCGTGTGCCAGAGCCCGACTTGAAGCCAAATTGGGCTTCTCCAGAGTTCTCACTGAGTGGAATCTGATTTCTCTTCAGAATGATCTTGAGTAGGATCTTCATGATATAGTTCATGAGACTGATAGTCCTGAAATCACCACATTCCATTCCCTTTAGTTTTTTTGGGCAGGATTATGAACACGTCTAAATACTGACATACTGGGAGCGGCAGAATCAAGAGACGAATACTTGAAAAAAGACGATTACATTTTCATTCACTCAGGAGTCGAGGAACACTGCCATGGTGAAGGATTATTAGTCAAACAAACATTGAGAATTCGATTGGAGGATATTGGGCAGTAAGTGACCGGGTGATGCTACTGAAGATCAACGCCAAACCTTTTGATCTTGCAATTATCCAAGTTTACGCCCCTACGTCTTCACGTAGTGATGAGGAAATTGAAGTGTTCTTATGAACAAATACAAAAGGCAATCAAACAGACTAAGTCGACAAACGTTGTCATTGTTATGGAAGATTTCAATGCCAAAGTCGGTTCCAATGGTGAAAACGTAGTTGGCAAAATCGGTCTTGGAGATCGTAATGAAATGGGAGAGAGGCTGACTGAGTTCTGCAAAGAGAATCAAATAATTGTGACAAATACATTTTACGAGCATCCTATGAGAAGACGGTATACATGGAAGAGCCCAGGGGACATGTACAAGAATCAAATTGACTTCATTCTCATCAGGGAACGTTTCAGAAAAAGCGTAAAGCAGGCCAGATTTTGCCCAGGTTCTGATATAAACTCAGATCATAATCCAGTGCTTGCTAAGATGAGTGTGAAACTGAAGAAAACATCCATAGGTCCACTCCCGGGAATCGATGTAAATGCACTGAAAGTACATATTTCCGATGAATATGATGTAGCATTTCGCAATTTTTATGAAAGTCTAAATGTAGAAATTGAAGATCAGTCAAATAATGTAGAAGAATCTGTGGGGAAAAAAAAAAAAACATGGAACAACTTCAATCTCAGCTTACAGTCTGGCAACGAAATTCTACCAAAGAAAAAGAGACAGTCAAAACAGACACGGAGCACAAGGGGTTCAGTAAAAAATAAGAATCTGAATGATGAGATTGATAAAGCAGCGCAGAATAGCAAAAGAAGAATGGCTCAATGATAAATGCGAGGAGATCGAAGAGCTTGACCAAAAAAGACAAGAACTCTTCAACTACAGAAAGAAACCAAGAATGTGTGTGGCATCAAGAAATGTTCAGCAAAGAGTGGTTGTATTGAAAGGAAGGATGGCATAATCATCTATGATAAAGATAAGATTCTTGATAGATAAGTGGAATATGTTGGAGACTTGTTTGCTGATGATCGTCCGCCGAAACCGGAGGTAACTGACTGTGAAAGCCCCGATATTCTTAGAAACAGAGGTTATAAATGCTTTAAAAGAGATCAAAAACAACAAGGTAGCAGGATTAGATGGGATCCCGGTCGAAATGCTTTAAGCTTTGGCTGATTATGATGTTGCTCAGATGACTCAGTTATTGAACAGGATATCTCCCATCAGGCTTGCTGGAATCTGTGTTCATAACACTGTCCACAAAAAAACCAAAGGCAATGGAATGTGGTGACTTCAGGACTATCACTCTCATGAGCCATATCATGAAGATCCTACTCAAGATCATTTTGAAGAGGAATCAGATTCTGCTCAGTGAGAACTATGGAGAAACCCAATTTATCTTCAAGTCGGGGTCTGGGACACGCCATGCCATATTTACTATGCGCATCATTACGGAGAAGTGCTTGGAAAAGGGAAAAGACCTCTATGTATGCTTCATTGATTATGCTAAGGCATTTGATAGAGTAGAGCACCAGAAAGTTTTCGAGTGTCTCCGCAGTACCGGGATGGACAGTAAGGATCTGAGATTGTTTGCAAACCTGTACTGGAACCAAAGGACATGCGTCAGGAATGTTAATGTATTTTCCGATTATGCAGAAATCAATGGAGGTGAGTGTCATTGATGCATCATGTCATCTAGTTTGTTTAATCCATAGACAGACTACATTTTTAAAAGCATTGAAGGCATGCCTGGCATTGACGTTAGTGGAGTAATGATAATCTGAGAATATGCGGATGATACTGTGTTGCTAGCTGATAATAAAGAATCGTTGATGTCATATACCGCCAAAGTAAGGCATTTGGCTTGGACATGAATGTGAAGAAGACCGAAACGATGGTAATACCTCGAAAGGTGGAAATATCGGTAACAATCTCCTGAAACAAGTCAGTGAATTCACATATTTATTACAAAATGCTTATGAAGATGGAAAGAATGGTGGAGAAATAAGGAGAAGAATTGGAATGGCTAAAACTAAGTTTACCCAAGGAAGATATCTACTTCATCCAAGCTCAGACTAGTAAAATTCAACTCTACTGTTTTGAAACATGGACATTGTACTTGGATGATATGAAAAAGCTAGCTGCATTGGAGATGTGGATATTCTGATGCCTTGGCCGTATATCATGGTCAGACAGGAAAACAAATCAGTATGTTCTAGATCATCTGAATGTCACAAAAACCTTGATGAAAGATATTAAATCAAGAAAACTCAAATATTTTGGCCATTTTAAAAGACATCAAAACATCCAAAAAAGTCTACTGAAAGGGATTATAAAAGGCACGAGATGCAGAGGACGCCAGCGCAGTGTGTGGTGTAACAACATAAAGGAGTGGGCAGGAAAGAGTGTGGCCGCATGTAGTAAGGCGTCCATGAACAGAACAGAGTGGAGTTCCATACTCCCCAACCTTCGGACTGAAGACGGCACTTAATAAGAAGAATATACCAAACATGGTAAAAAGTTTTCTTTCGGAGAGATTCAGTATACACTCAAGGGCTTACATACATGAACCACTTAAACATCAAAAGTGACGAAAAATCTGGGCAAGTGTGACAAAATTGATTCATTCCACGATATGCTTTCTTTATTAAACACATTGATAAAGCAAAGTTGTTCAAATTGAATGCATGTCAAAGTAAATCATGTATCAAATATGATTTGCGTGTAACAATGTCGTCCTTTTCATTACAGGGCTGAAATGCGTCCGACAGTTGTTGAAAACGATGAAGAAAAAAGGCCCCAACGGTGACGAAATTGATGTTCTTCAGTAATATACCAAATTGTCCATCCCTTTGCTCTGATGTCCCATGCTAAAGGCGTTCTGTTCGTGGGACGTGTGCTTTGCACTTGAAGGATCAAACGCCAAAGGCAGCAAGGCAGATAATAAAAAGGCAACAAGGCTGACGAAATTGTTTCATTCAACAATACTATTAAAAACATAAACAGCAGATATCCCACTTTGCTCGAGATGCATCCTTATCAATGTGCCATATCAAAGACCTAAAGGTAACGAAAAAAAGTATGTGTGATAAATCATGCAAATTACTACACGATTTCTAAGCTTATTCATAAATAATGTTTGGGTGCCAGTTAAATGTCATAAATATGCTTTACAATGAATTTGCTTTAAATAGCATGTGTTTTGATTACAGGGCTTAAATGCGTCCGCCAGTTGTAAAGGGTGATTGAAATTGATTCCTTCAACAATATGCGTTAGTTATATACCAAACATGCTTAAAACGCCCTAAGTACTGATTTTATCATAGTACGCCCTAACGCCGCAATTGAACATATGTATATTTCTCGCGCTTCTACATCGCTTATAGTATAGCGTACACTTATGAGAGAAAGATGAGTTTCCTGCCTCTCAGTCGTTGTTGTTCCGTTGCCAACAAAGTCTGTGTTATCTTTTCTTTTTTTCAAACGTTGGAATATTTGGCCCAGAATAAGGCAAAATAATGACCATAACACTTCTATACATGGATGCACGTGCGTTGTTTCTTGGATAAAACAAAGCTCATTTGACCACCGTACATTTATTCTTTATACCGAATACATGAAGGTAGTTGATTACAATGAGAAGTCAACTATATCTCATTGTTTGAATGTTCTCCTGTTTTTGAGTCCGTTTTATTAGTCTAATTGATACACTTCTTGTAATTATTTTTACCCTTGGTATTTCCACCTTTCAAGATATTACCATCGTTTTGGTCTTTTTCACATTCATGTCCAGGCCAAATACCTTACTTTGGCGGTATATGACATCAACGAATGTTTGCAGGTCTTGTTCATTATCAGCTAGCAACACAGTATCATCCGCATACATTCAGATTATCATTACTCCACTAACGGCAATACCAGGCATGCCTTCTATGCTTATAAAAATGCATTCTATCTATATATTAAACAAACGAGGTGACATGATGCATCCCTGACGAACACCTCGTTTGATTTCTGCATAATCGCTGCCGCATGCCCTTTGGTTCCATTACAGGTTTGCAATCAATCTCAGATCCTTTACTGTCCATCCAAGTACTGCGGAGACACTCGAAAAATTACTGGTCCTCTATCATTTAAGGCATTTGCCTTAGCATAATCAGTGAAGCATACATAGAGGTCTTTTCCCTTTTCCAAGAGCTTCTCCGTAATGATGCGCATAGTAAATATGGCACGCGTGTGCCAGAGCCCGACTTGAAGCCAAATTGGGCTTCTCCAGAGTTCTCACTGAGTGGAATCTGATTTCTCTTCAGAATGATCTTTAGTAGGATCTTCATGATATAGTTCATGAGACTGATAGTCCTGAAATCACCACATTCCATTGCCTTTAGTTTTTTTGGGCAGGATTATGAACACGTCTAAATACTGACATACTGGGAGCGGCAGAATCAAGAGACGAATACTTGAAAAAAGACGATTACATTTTCATTCACTCAGGAGTCGAGGAACACTGCCATGGTGAAGGATTATTAGTCAAACAAACATTGGAGAATTCGATTGGAGGATATTGGGCAGTAAGTGACCGGGTGATGCTACTGAAGATCAACGCCAAACCTTTTGATCTTGCAATTATCCAAGTTTACGCCCCTACGTCTTCACGTAGTGATGAGGAAATTGAAGTGTTCTTATGAACAAATACAAAAGGCCATCAAACAGACTAAGTCGACAAACGTTGTCATTGTTATGGAAGATTTCAATGCCAAAGTCGGTTCCAATGGTGAAAACGTAGTTGGCAAAATCGGTCTTGGAGATCGTAATGAAATGGGAGAGAGGCTGACTGAGTTCTGCAAAGAGAATCAAATAATTGTGACAAATACATTTTACGAGCATCCTATGAGAAGAAGGTATACATGGAAGAGCCCAGGGGACATGTACAAGAATCAAATTGACTTCATTCTCATCAGGGAACGTTTCAGAAACAGCGTAAAGCAGGCCAGATCTTACCCAGGTTCTGATATAAACTCAGATCATAATCCAGTGCTTGCTAAGATGAGTGTGAAACTGAAGAAAACATCCATAGGTCCACTCCCGGGAATCGATGTAAATGCACTGAAAGTACATATTTCCGATGAATATGATGTAGCATTTCGCAATCGTTATGAAAGTCTAAATGTAGAAATTGAAGATCAGTCAAATTATGTAGAAGAATCTGTGGGAAAAAAAAAAACATGGAACAACTTCAATCTCAGCTTACAGTCTGCCAACGAAATTCTACCAAAGAAAAAGAGACAGTCAAAACAGACACGGAGCACAAGGGGTTCAGTAAAAAATAAGAATCTGAATGATGAGATTGATAAAGCAGCACAGAATAGCAAAAGAAGAATGGCTCAATGATAAATGCGAGGAGATCGAAGAGCTTGACGAAAAAACACAAGAACTCTTCAACTACAGAAAGAAACCAAGAATGTGTGTGGCATCAAGAAATGTTCAGCAAAGAGTGGTTGTATTGAAAGGAAGGATGGCATGATCATCTTTGATAAAGATAAGATTCTTGATAGATAAGTGGAATACGTTGGAGACTTGTTTGCTGATGATCGTCCGCCGAAACCGGAGGTAACTGACTGTGAAAGCCCCGATATTCTTAGATACAGAGGTTATAAATGCTTTAAAAGAGATCAAAAACAACAAGGTAGCAGGATTAGAGGGGATCCCGGTCGAAATGCTTTAAGCTTTGGCTGATTATGATGTTGCTCAGATGACTCAGTTATTGAACAGGATATCTCCCATCAGGCTTGCTGGAATCTGTGTTCATAACACTGTCCACAAAAAAACCAAAGGCAATGGAATGTGGTGACTTCAGGACTATCACTCTCATGAGCCATATCATGAAGATCCTACTCAAGATCATTTTGAAGAGGAATCAGATTCTGCTCAGTGAGAACTATGGAGAAACCCAATTTATCTTCAAGTCGGGGTCTGGGACACGCCATGCCATATTTACTATGCGCATCATTACGGAGAAGTGCTTGGAAAAGGGAAAAGACCTCTATGTATGCTTCATTGATTATGCTAAGGCATTTGATAGAGTAGAGCACCAGAAAGTTTTCGAGTGTCTCCGCAGTACCGGGATGGACAGTAAGGATCTGAGATTGATTGCAAACCTGTACTGGAACCAAAGGACATGCGTCAGGATTGTCAATGAATTTTCCGATTATGCAGAAATCAATGGAGGTGAGTGTCAGGGATGCATCATGTCATCTAGTTTGTTTAATCCATAGACAGACTACATTTTTAAAAGCATTGAAGGCATGCCTGGCATTGACGTTAGTGGAGTAATGATAATCTGAGAATATGCGGATGATACTGTGTTGCTAGCTGATAATAAAGAATCGTTGATGTCATATACCGCCAAAGTAAGGCATTTGGCTTGGACATGAATGTGAAGAAGACCGAAACGATGGTAATATCTCGAAAGGTGGAAATATCAGTAACAATCTCCTGAAACAAGTCAGTGAATTCACATATTTATTACAAAATGTTTATGAAGATAGAAAGAATGGTGGAGAAATAAGAAGAATTGGAATGGCTAAAACTAAGTTTACCCAAGGAAGATATCTACTTCATCCAAGCTCAGACTAGTAAAATTCAACTCTACTGTTTTGAAACATGGACATTGTACTTGGATGATATGAAAAAGCTAGCTGCATTGGAGATGTGGATATTCAGATGCCTTGGCCGTATATCATGGTCAGACAGGAAAACAAATCAGTATGTTCTAGATCATCTGAATGTCACAAAAATCTTGATGAAAGATATTAAATCAAGAAAACTCAAATATTTTGGCCATTTTAAAAGACATCAAAACATCCAAAAAAGTGTACTGAAAGGGATTATAGAAGGCACGAGATGCAGAGGACGCCAGCGCAGTGTGTGGTGTAACAACATAAAGGAGTGGGCAGGAAAGAGTGTGGCCGCATGTAGTATGGCGTCCATGAACAGAACAGAGTGGAGTTCCATACTCCCCAACCTTCGGACTGAAGACGGCACTCAATAAGAAGAATATACCAAACATGGTAAAAAGTTTTCTTTCGGAGAGATTCAGTATACACTCAAGGGCTTACATACATGAACCACTTAAACATCAAAAGTGACGAAAAATCTGGGCAAGTGTGACAAAATTGATTCATTCCACGATATGCTTTCCTTATTAAACACATTGATAAAGCAAAGTTGTTCAAATTGAATGCATGTCAAAGTAAATCATGTATCAAATATGATTTGCGTGTAACAATGTCGTCCTTTTCATTACAGGGCTGAAATGCGTCCGACAGTTGTTGAAAACGATGAAGAAAAAAGGCCCCAACGGTGACGAAATTGATGCTCTTCAGTAATATACCAAATTGTCCATCCCTTTGCTCTGATGTCCCATGCTAAAGGCGTTCTGTTCGTGGGACGTGTGCTTTGCACTTGAAGGATCAAACGCCAAAGGCAGCAAGGCAGATATAAAAAGGCAACAAGGCTGACGAAATTGTTTCATTCAACAATACTATTAAAAACATAAACAGCAGATATCCCACTTTGCTCGAGATGCATCCTTATCAATGTGCCATATCAAAGACCTAAAGGTAACGAAAAAAAGTATGTGTGATGAAATCATGCAAATTACTACACGATTTCTAAGCTTATTCATAAATAATGTTTGGGTGCCAGTTAAATGTCATAAATATGCTTTACAATGAATTTGCTTTAAATAGCATGTGTTTTGATTACAGGGCTTAAATGCGTCCGCCAGTTGTAAAGGGTGATTGAAATTGATTCCTTCAACAATATGCGTTAGTTATATACCAAACATGCTTACAACGCCCTAAGTACTGATTTTATCATAGTACGCCCTAACGCCGCAATTTAACATATGTATATTTCTCGCGCTTCTACATCGCTTATAGTATAGCGTACACTTATGAGAGAAAGATGAGTTTCCTGCCTCTCAGTCGTTGTTGTTCCGTTGCCAACAAAGTCTGTGTTATCTTTTCTTTTTTTCAAACGTTGGAATATTTGGCCCAGAATAAGGCAAAATAATGACCATAACACTTCTATACATGGATGCACGTGCGTTGTTTATTGGATAAAACAAAGCTCATTTGACCACCGTACATTTATTCTTTATACCGAATACATGAAGGTAGTTCATTACAATGAGAAGTCAACTATATCTCATTGTTTGAATGTTCTGTTTTTGAGTCCGTTTTATTAGTCTAATTGATACACTTCTTGTAATTATTTTTACCCTTTGTATTTCCACCTTTCAAGATATTACCATCGTTTTGGTCTTTTTCACATTCATGTCCAGGCCAAATACCTTACTTTGGCGGTATATGACATCAACGAATGTTTGCAGGTCTTGTTCATTATCAGCTAGCAACACAGTATCATCCGCATACATTCAGATTATCATTACTCCACTAACGGCAATACCAGGCATGCCTTCTATGCTTATAGAAATGCATTCTATCTATGTATTAAACAAACGAGGTGACATGATGCATCCCTGACGAACACCTCGTTTGATTTCTGCATAATCGCTGCCGCATGGCCTTTGGTTCCATTACAGGTTTGCAATCAATCCCAGATCCTTTACTGTCCATCCAAGTACTGCGGAGACACTCGAAAAATTACTGGTCCTCTACTCTATCATTTAAGGCATTTGCCTTAGCATAATCAGTGAAGCATACATAGAGGTCTTTTCCCTTTTCCAAGAGCTTCTCCGTAATGATGCGCATAGTAAATATGGCACGCGTGTGCCAGAGCCCGACTTGAAGCCAAATTGGGCTTCTACAGAGTTCTCACTGAGTGGAATCTGATTTCTCTTCAGAATGATCTTGAGTAGGATCTTCATGATATAGTTCATGAGACTGATAGTCCTGAAATCACCACATTCCATTCCCTTTAGTTTTTTTGGGCAGGATTATGAACACGTCTAAATACTGACATACTGGGAGCGGCAGAATCAAGAGACGAATACTTGAAAAAAGACGATTACATTTTCATTCACTCAGGAGTCGAGGAACACTGCCATGGTGAAGGATTATTAGTCAAACAAACATTGGAGAATTCGATTGGAGGATATTGGGCAGTAAGTGACCGGGTGATGCTACTGAAGATCAACGCCAAACCTTTTGATCTTGCAATTATCCAAGTTTACGCCCCTACGTCTTCACGGAGTGATGAGGAAATTGAAGTGTTCTATGAACAAATACAAAAGGCCATCAAAACAGACTAAGTCGACAAACGTTGTCATTGTTATGGAAGATTTCAATGCCAAAGTCGGTTCCAATGGTGAAAACGTAGTTGGCAAAATCGGTCTTGGAGATCGTAATGAAATGGGAGAGAGGCTGACTGAGTTCTGCAAAGAGAATCAAATAATTGTGACAAATACATTTTCCGAGCATCCTATGAGAAGACGGTATACATGGAAGAGCCCAGGGGACATGTACAAGAATCAAATTGACTTCATTCTCATCAGGGAACGTTTCAGAAAACAGCGTAAAGCAGGCCAGATCTTACCCAGGTTCTGATATAAACTCAGATCATAATCCAGTGCTTGCTAAGATGAGTGTGAAACTGAAGAAAACATCCATAGGTCCACTCCCGGGAATCGATGTAAATGCACTGAAAGTACATATTTCCGATGAATATGATGTAGCATTTCGCAATCGTTATGAAAGTCTAAATGTAGAAATTGAAGATCAGTCAAATAATGTAGAAGAATCTGTGGGAAAAAAAAAAACATGGAACAACTTCAATCTCAGCTTACAGTCTGCCAACGAAATTCTACCAAAGAAAAAGAGACAGTCAAAACAGACACGGAGCACAAGGGGTTCAGTAAAAAATAAGAATCTGAATGATGAGATTGATAAAGCAGCGCAGAATAGCAAAAGAAGAATGGCTCAATGATAAATACGAGGAGATCGAAGAGCTTGACGAAAAAAACACAAGAACTCTTCAACTACAGAAAGAAACCAAGAATGTGTGTGGCATCAAGAAATGTTCAGCAAAGAGTGGTTGTATTGAAAGGAAGGATGGCATAATCATCTTTGATAAAGATAAGATTCTTGATAGATAAGTGGAATACGTTGGAGACTTGTTTGCTGATGATCGTCCGCCGAAACCGGAGGTAACTGACTGTGAAAGCCCCGATATTCTTAGATACAGAGGTTATAAATGCTTTAAAAGAGATCAAAAACAACAAGGTAGCAGGATTAGAGGGGATCCCGGTCGAAATGCTTTAAGCTTTGGCTGATTATGATGTTGCTCAGATGACTCAGTTATTTAACAGGATATCTCCCATCAGGCTTGCTGGAATCTGTGTTCATAACACTGTCCACAAAAAAACCAAAGGCAATGGAATGTGGTGACTTCAGGACTATCACTCTCATGAGCCATATCATGAAGATCCTACTCAAGATCATTTTGAAGAGGAATCAGATTCTGCTCAGTGAGAACTATGGAGAAACCCAATTTATCTTCAAGTCGGGGTCTGGGACACGCCATGCCATATTTACTATGCGCATCATTACGGAGAAGTGCTTGGAAAAGGGAAAAGACCTCTATGTATGCTTCATTGATTATGCTAAGGCATTTGATAGAGTAGAGCACCAGAAAGTTTTCGAGTGTCTCCGCAGTACCGGGATGGACAGTTCTCACTGAGCAGAATCTGATTCCTCTTCAAAATGATTGCAAACCTGTACTGGAACCAAAGGACATGCGTCAGGATTGTCAATGAATTTTCCGATTATGCAGAAATCAATGGAGGTGAGTGTCAGGGATGCATCATGTCATCTAGTTTGTTTAATCCATAGACAGACTACATTTTTAAAAGCATTGAAGGCATGCCTGGCATTGACGTTAGTGGAGTAATGATAATCTGAGAATATGCGGATGATACTGTGTTGCTAGCTGATAATAAAGAATCGTTGATGTCATATACCGCCAAAGTAAGGCATTTGGCTTGGACATGAATGTGAAGAAGACCGAAACGATGGTAATACCTCGAAAGGTGGAAATATCAGTAACAATCTCCTGAAACAAGTCAGTGAATTCACATATTTATTACAAAATGCTTATGAAGATGGAAAGAATGGTGGAGAAATAAGGAGAAGAATTGGAATGGCTAAAACTAAGTTTACCCAAGGAAGATATCTACTTCATCCAAGCTCAGACTAGTAAAATTCAACTCTACTGTTTTGAAACATGGACATTGTACTTGGATGATATGAAAAAGCTAGCTGCATTGGAGATGTGGATATTCTGATGCCTTGGCCGTATATCATGGTCAGACAGGAAAACAAATCAGTATGTTCTAGATCATCTGAATGTCACAAAAACCTTGATGAAAGATATTAAATCAAGAAAACTCAAATATTTTGGCCATTTTAAAAGACATCAAAACATCCAAAAAAGTCTACTGAAAGGGATTATAAAAGGCACGAGATGCAGAGGACGCCAGCGCAGTGTGTGGTGTAACAACATAAAGGAGTGGGCAGGAAAGAGTGTGGCCGCATGTAGTAAGGCGTCCATGAACAGAACAGAGTGGAGTTCCATACTCCCCAACCTTCGGACTGAAGACGGCACTTAATAAGAAGAATATACCAAACATGGTAAAAAGTTTTCTTTCGGAGAGATTCAGTATACACTCAAGGGCTTACATACATGAACCACTTAAACATCAAAAGTGACGAAAAATCTGGGCAAGTGTGACAAAATTGATTCATTCCACGATATGCTTTCTTTATTAAACACATTGATAAAGCAAAGTTGTTCAAATTGAATGCATGTCAAAGTAAATCATGTATCAAATATGATTTGCGTGTAACAATGTCGTCCTTTTCATTACAGGGCTGAAATGCGTCCGACAGTTGTTGAAAACGATGAAGAAAAAAGGCCCCAACGATGACGAAATTGATGTTCTTCAGTAATATACCAAATTGTCCATCCCTTTGCTCTGATGTCCCATGCTAAAGGCGTTCTGTTCGTGGGACGTGTGCTTTGCACTTGAAGGATCAAACGCCAAAGGCAGCAAGGCAGATAATAAAAAGGCAACAAGGCTGACGAAATTGTTTCATTCAACAATACTATTAAAAACATAAACAGCAGATATCCCACTTTGCTCGAGATGCATCCTTATCAATGTGCCATATCAAAGACCTAAAGGTAACGAAAAAAAGTATGTGTGATAAATCATGCAAATTACTACACGATTTCTAAGCTTATTCATAAATAATGTTTGGGTGCCAGTTAAATGTCATAAATATGCTTTACAATGAATTTGCTTTAAATAGCATGTGTTTTGATTACAGGGCTTAAATGCGTCCGCCAGTTGTAAAGGGTGATTGAAATTGATTCCTTCAACAATATGCGTTAGTTATATACCAAACATGCTTAAAACGCCCTAAGTACTGATTTTATCATAGTACGCCCTAACGCCGCAATTGAACATATGTATATTTCTCGCGCTTCTACATCGCTTATAGTATAGCGTACACTTATGAGAGAAAGATGAGTTTCCTGCCTCTCAGTCGTTGTTGTTCCGTTGCCAACAAAGTCTGTGTTATCTTTTCTTTTTTTCAAACGTTGGAATATTTGGCCCAGAATAAGGCAAAATAATGACCATAACACTTCTATACATGGGTGCACGTGCGTTGTTTCTTGGATAAAACAAAGCTCATTTGACCACCGTACATTTATTCTTTATACCGAATACATGAAGGTAGTTGATTACAATGAGAAGTCAACTATATCTCATTGTTTGAATGTTCTCCTGTTTTTGAGTCCGTTTTATTAGTGTAATTGATACACTTCTTGCAATTATTTTTACCCTTGGTATTTCCACCTTTCAAGATATTACCATCGTTTTGGTCTTTTTCACATTCATGTCCAGGCCAAATACCTTACTTTGGCGGTATATGACATCAACGAATGTCTGCAGGTCTTGTTCATTATCAGCTAGCAACACAGTATCATCCGCATACATTCAGATTATCATTACTCCACTAACGGCAATACCAGGCATGCCTTCTATGCTTATAAAAATGCATTCTATCTATATATTACAGGTTTGCAATCAATCTCAGATCCTTTACTGTCCATCCAAGTACTGCGGAGACACTCGAAAAATTACTGGTCCTCTACTCTATCATTTAAGGCATTTGCCTTAGCATAATCAGTGAAGCATACATAGAGGTCTTTTCATTTTCCCAAGAGCTTCTCCGTAGTGATGCGCATAGTAAATATGGCACGCGTGTGCCAGAGCCCGACTTGAAGCCAAATTGGGCTTCTCCAGAGTTCTCACTGAGTGGAATCTGATTTCTCTTCAGAATGATCTTGAGTAGGATCTTCATGATATAGTTCATGAGACTGATAGTCCTGAAATCACCACATTCCATTGCCTTTAGTTTTTTTGGGCAGGATTATGAACACGTCTAAATACTGACATACTGGGAGCGGCAGAATCAAGAGACGAATACTTGAAAAAAGACGATTACATTTTCATTCACTCAGGAGTCGAGGAACACTGCCATGGTGAAGGATTATTAGTCAAACAAACATTGAGAATTCGATTGGAGGATATTGGGCAGTAAGTGACCGGGTGATGCTACTGAAGATCAACGCCAAACCTTTTGATCTTGCAATTATCCAAGTTTACGCCCCTACGTCTTCACGTAGTGATGAGGAAATTGAAGTGTTCTTATGAACAAATACAAAAGGCAATCAAACAGACTAAGTCGACAAACGTTGTCATTGTTATGGAAGATTTCAATGCCAAAGTCGGTTCCAATGGTGAAAACGTAGTTGGCAAAATCGGTCTTGGAGATCGTAATGAAATGGGAGAGAGGCTGACTGAGTTCTGCAAAGAGAATCAAATAATTGTGACAAATACATTTTACGAGCATCCTATGAGAAGACGGTATACATGGAAGAGCCCAGGGGACATGTACAAGAATCAAATTGACTTCATTCTCATCAGGGAACGTTTCAGAAAAAGCGTAAAGCAGGCCAGATTTTGCCCAGGTTCTGATATAAACTCAGATCATAATCCAGTGCTTGCTAAGATGAGTGTGAAACTGAAGAAAACATCCATAGGTCCACTCCCGGGAATCGATGTAAATGCACTGAAAGTACATATTTCCGATGAATATGATGTAGCATTTCGCAATTTTTATGAAAGTCTAAATGTAGAAATTGAAGATCAGTCAAATAATGTAGAAGAATCTGTGGGGAAAAAAAAAAAAAACATGGAACAACTTCAATCTCAGCTTACAGTCTGGCAACGAAATTCTACCAAAGAAAAAGAGACAGTCAAAACAGACACGGAGCACAAGGGCTTCAGTAAAAAATAAGAATCTGAATGATGAGATTGATAAAGCAGCGCAGAATAGCAAAAGAAGAATGGCTCAATGATAAATGCGAGGAGATCGAAGAGCTTGACCAAAAAAGACAAGAACTCTTCAACTACAGAAAGAAACCAAGAATGTGTGTGGCATCAAGAAATGTTCAGCAAAGAGTGGTTGTATTGAAAGGAAGGATGGCATAATCATCTTTGATAAAGATAAGATTCTTGATAGATAAGTGGAATATGTTGGAGACTTGTTTGCTGATGATCGTCCGCCGAAACCGGAGGTAACTGACTGTGAAAGCCCCGATATTCTTAGAAACAGAGGTTATAAATGCTTTAAAAGAGATCAAAAACAACAAGGTAGCAGGATTAGATGGGATCCCGGTCGAAATGCTTTAAGCTTTGGCTGATTATGATGTTGCTCAGATGACTCAGAACAGGATATCTCCCATCAGGCTTGCTGGAATCTGTGTTCATAACACTGTCCACAAAAAAACCAAAGGCAATGGAATGTGGTGACTTCAGGACTATCACTCTCATGAGCCATATCATGAAGATCCTACTCAAGATCATTTTGAAGAGGAATCAGATTCTGCTCAGTGAGAACTATGGAGAAACCCAATTTATCTTCAAGTCGGGGTCTGGGACACGATATGCCATATTTACTATGCGCATCATTACGGAGAAGTGCTTGGAAAAGGGAAAAGACCTCTATGTATGCTTCATTGATTATGCTAAGGCATTTGATAGAGTAGAGCACCAGAAAGTTTTCGAGTGTCTCCGCAGTACCGGGATGGACAGTAACCATCTGAGATTGTTTGCAAACCTGTACTGGAACCAAAGGACATGCGTCAGGAATGTTAATGAATTTTCCGATTATGCAGAAATCAATGGAGGTGAGTGTCATTGATGCATCATGTCATCTAGTTTGTTTAATCCATAGACAGACTACATTTTTAAAAGCATTGAAGGCATGCCTGGCATTGACGTTAGTGGAGTAATGATAATCTGAGAATATGCGGATGATACTGTGTTGCTAGCTGATAATAAAGAATCGTTGATGTCATATACCGCCAAAGTAAGGCATTTGGCTTGGACATGAATGTGAAGAAGACCGAAACGATGGTAATACCTCGAAAGGTGGAAATATCAGTAACAATCTCCTGAAACAAGTCAGTGAATTCACATATTTATTACAAAATGCTTATGAAGATGGAAAGAATGGTGGAGAAATAAGGAGAAGAATTGGAATGGCTAAAACTAAGTTTACCCAAGGAAGATATCTACTTCATCCAAGCTCAGACTAGTAAAATTCAACTCTACTGTTTTGAAACATGGACATTGTACTTGGATGATATGAAAAAGCTAGCTGCATTGGAGATGTGGATATTCTGATGCCTTGGCCGTATATCATGGTCAGACAGGAAAACAAATCAGTATGTTCTAGATCATCTGAATGTCACAAAAACCTTGATGAAAGATATTAAATCAAGAAAACTCAAATATTTTAGCCATGTTAAAAGACATCAAAACATGAAAAAAAGTCTACTGAAAGGGATTATAAAAGGCACGAGATGCAGAGGACGCCAGCGCAGTGTGTGGTGTAACAACATAAAGGAGTGGGCAGGAAAGAGTGTGGCCGCATGTAGTAAGGCGTCCATGAACAGAACAGAGTGGAGTTCCATACTCCCCAACCTTCGGACTGAAGACGGCACTTAATAAGAAGAATATACCAAACATGGTAAAAAGTTTTCTTTCGGAGAGATTCAGTATACACTCAAGGGCTTACATACATGAACCACTTAAACATCAAAAGTGACGAAAAATCTGGGCAAGTGTGACAAAATTGATTCATTCCACGATATGCTTTCTTTATTAAACACATTGATAAAGCAAAGTTGTTCAAATTGAATGCATGTCAAAGTAAATCATGTATCAAATATGATTTGCGTGTAACAATGTCGTCCTTTTCATTACAGGGCTGAAATGCGTCCGACAGTTGTTGAAAACGATGAAGAAAAAAGGCCCCAACGGTGACGAAATTGATGTTCTTCAGTAATATACCAAATTGTCCATCCCTTTGCTCTGATGTCCCATGCTAAAGGCGTTCTGTTCGTGGGACGTGTGCTTTGCACTTGAAGGATCAAACGCCAAAGGCAGCAAGGCAGATAATAAAAAGGCAACAAGGCTGACGAAATTGTTTCATTCAACAATACTATTAAAAACATAAACAGCAGATATCCCACTTTGCTCGAGATGCATCCTTATCAATGTGCCATATCAAAGACCTAAAGGTAACGAAAAAAAGTATGTGTGATAAATCATGCAAATTACTACACGATTTCTAAGCTTATTCATAAATAATGTTTGGGTGCCAGTTAAATGTCATAAATATGCTTTACAATGAATTTGCTTTAAATAGCATGTGTTTTGATTACAGGGCTTAAATGCGTCCGCCAGTTGTAAAGGGTGATTGAAATTGATTCCTTCAACAATATGCGTTAGTTATATACCAAACATGCTTAAAACGCCCTAAGTACTGATTTTATCATAGTACGCCCTAACGCCGCAATTGAACATATGTATATTTCTCGCGCTTCTACATCGCTTATAGTATAGCGTACACTTATGAGAGAAAGATGAGTTTCCTGCCTCTCAGTCGTTGTTGTTCCGTTGCCAACAAAGTCTGTGTTATCTTTTCTTTTTTTCAAACGTTGGAATATTTGGCCCAGAATAAGGCAAAATAATGACCATAACACTTCTATACATGGATGCACGTGCGTTGTTTCTTGGATAAAACAAAGCTCATTTGACCACCGTACATTTATTCTTTATACCGAATACATGAAGGTAGTTGATTACAATGAGAAGTCAACTATATCTCATTGTTTGAATGTTCTCCTGTTTTTGAGTCCGTTTTATTAGTCTAATTGATACACTTCTTGTAATTATTTTTACCCTTGGTATTTCCACCTTTCAAGATATTACCATCGTTTTGGTCTTTTTCACATTCATGTCCAGGCCAAATACCTTACTTTGGCGGTATATGACATCAACGAATGTCTGCAGGTCTTGTTCATTATCAGCTAGCAACACAGTATCATCCGCATACATTCAGATTATCATTACTCCACTAACGGCAATACCAGGCATGCCTTCTATGCTTATAAAAATGCATTCTATCTATATATTACAGGTTTGCAATCAATCTCAGATCCTTTACTGTCCATCCAAGTACTGCGGAGACACTCGAAAAATTACTGGTCCTCTACTCTATCATTTAAGGCATTTGCCTTAGCATAATCAGTGAAGCATACATAGAGGTCTTTTCATTTTCCCAAGAGCTTCTCCGTAGTGATGCGCATAGTAAATATGGCACGCGTGTGCCAGAGCCCGACTTGAAGCCAAATTGGGCTTCTCCAGAGTTCTCACTGAGTGGAATCTGATTTCTCTTCAGAATGATCTTGAGTAGGATCTTCATGATATAGTTCATGAGACTGATAGTCCTGAAATCACCACATTCCATTGCCTTTAGTTTTTTTGGGCAGGATTATGAACACGTCTAAATACTGACATACTGGGAGCGGCAGAATCAAGAGACGAATACTTGAAAAAAGACGATTACATTTTCATTCACTCAGGAGTCGAGGAACACTGCCATGGTGAAGGATTATTAGTCAAACAAACATTGAGAATTCGATTGGAGGATATTGGGCAGTAAGTGACCGGGTGATGCTACTGAAGATCAACGCCAAACCTTTTGATCTTGCAATTATCCAAGTTTACGCCCCTACGTCTTCACGTAGTGATGAGGAAATTGAAGTGTTCTTATGAACAAATACAAAAGGCAATCAAACAGACTAAGTCGACAAACGTTGTCATTGTTATGGAAGATTTCAATGCCAAAGTCGGTTCCAATGGTGAAAACGTAGTTGGCAAAATCGGTCTTGGAGATCGTAATGAAATGGGAGAGAGGCTGACTGAGTTCTGCAAAGAGAATCAAATAATTGTGACAAATACATTTTACGAGCATCCTATGAGAAGACGGTATACATGGAAGAGCCCAGGGGACATGTACAAGAATCAAATTGACTTCATTCTCATCAGGGAACGTTTCAGAAAAAGCGTAAAGCAGGCCAGATTTTGCCCAGGTTCTGATATAAACTCAGATCATAATCCAGTGCTTGCTAAGATGAGTGTGAAACTGAAGAAAACATCCATAGGTCCACTCCCGGGAATCGATGTAAATGCACTGAAAGTACATATTTCCGATGAATATGATGTAGCATTTCGCAATTTTTATGAAAGTCTAAATGTAGAAATTGAAGATCAGTCAAATAATGTAGAAGAATCTGTGGGGAAAAAAAAAAAAACATGGAACAACTTCAATCTCAGCTTACAGTCTGGCAACGAAATTCTACCAAAGAAAAAGAGACAGTCAAAACAGACACGGAGCACAAGGGGTTCAGTAAAAAATAAGAATCTGAATGATGAGATTGATAAAGCAGCGCAGAATAGCAAAAGAAGAATGGCTCAATGATAAATGCGAGGAGATCGAAGAGCTTGACCAAAAAAGACAAGAACTCTTCAACTACAGAAAGAAACCAAGAATGTGTGTGGCATCAAGAAATGTTCAGCAAAGAGTGGTTGTATTGAAAGGAAGGATGGCATAATCATCTTTGATAAAGATAAGATTCTTGATAGATAAGTGGAATATGTTGGAGACTTGTTTGCTGATGATCGTCCGCCGAAACCGGAGGTAACTGACTGTGAAAGCCCCGATATTCTTAGAAACAGAGGTTATAAATGCTTTAAAAGAGATCAAAAACAACAAGGTAGCAGGATTAGATGGGATCCCGGTCGAAATGCTTTAAGCTTTGGCTGATTATGATGTTGCTCAGATGACTCAGTTATTGAACAGGATATCTCCCATCAGGCTTGCTGGAATCTGTGTTCATAACACTGTCCACAAAAAAACCAAAGGCAATGGAATGTGGTGACTTCAGGACTATCACTCTCATGAGCCATATCATGAAGATCCTACTCAAGATCATTTTGAAGAGGAATCAGATTCTGCTCAGTGAGAACTATGGAGAAACCCAATTTATCTTCAAGTCGGGGTCTGGGACACGCCATGCCATATTTACTATGCGCATCATTACGGAGAAGTGCTTGGAAAAGGGAAAAGACCTCTATGTATGCTTCATTGATTATGCTAAGGCATTTGATAGAGTAGAGCACCAGAAAGTTTTCGAGTGTCTCCGCAGTACCGGGATGGACAGTAAGGATCTGAGATTGTTTGCAAACCTGTACTGGAACCAAAGGACATGCGTCAGGAATGTTAATGAATTTTCCGATTATGCAGAAATCAATGGAGGTGAGTGTCATTGATGCATCATGTCATCTAGTTTGTTTAATCCATAGACAGACTACATTTTTAAAAGCATTGAAGGCATGCCTGGCATTGACGTTAGTGGAGTAATGATAATCTGAGAATATGCGGATGATACTGTGTTGCTAGCTGATAATAAAGAATCGTTGATGTCATATACCGCCAAAGTAAGGCATTTGGCTTGGACATGAATGTGAAGAAGACCGAAACGATGGTAATACCTCGAAAGGTGGAAATATCGGTAACAATCTCCTGAAACAAGTCAGTGAATTCACATATTTATTACAAAATGCTTATGAAGATGGAAAGAATGGTGGAGAAATAAGGAGAAGAATTGGAATGGCTAAAACTAAGTTTACCCAAGGAAGATATCTACTTCATCCAAGCTCAGACTAGTAAAATTCAACTCTACTGTTTTGAAACATGGACATTGTACTTGGATGATATGAAAAAGCTAGCTGCATTGGAGATGTGGATATTCTGATGCCTTGGCCGTATATCATGGTCAGACAGGAAAACAAATCAGTATGTTCTAGATCATCTGAATGTCACAAAAACCTTGATGAAAGATATTAAATCAAGAAAACTCAAATATTTTGGCCATTTTAAAAGACATCAAAACATCCAAAAAAGTCTACTGAAAGGGATTATAAAAGGCACGAGATGCAGAGGACGCCAGCGCAGTGTGTGGTGTAACAACATAAAGGAGTGGGCAGGAAAGAGTGTGGCCGCATGTAGTAAGGCGTCCATGAACAGAACAGAGTGGAGTTCCATACTCCCCAACCTTCGGACTGAAGACGGCACTTAATAAGAAGAATATACCAAACATGGTAAAAAGTTTTCTTTCGGAGAGATTCAGTATACACTCAAGGGCTTACATACATGAACCACTTAAACATCAAAAGTGACGAAAAATCTGGGCAAGTGTGACAAAATTGATTCATTCCACGATATGCTTTCTTTATTAAACACATTGATAAAGCAAAGTTGTTCAAATTGAATGCATGTCAAAGTAAATCATGTATCAAATATGATTTGCGTGTAACAATGTCGTCCTTTTCATTACAGGGCTGAAATGCGTCCGACAGTTGTTGAAAACGATGAAGAAAAAAGGCCCCAACGGTGACGAAATTGATGTTCTTCAGTAATATACCAAATTGTCCATCCCTTTGCTCTGATGTCCCATGCTAAAGGCGTTCTGTTCGTGGGACGTGTGCTTTGCACTTGAAGGATCAAACGCCAAAGGCAGCAAGGCAGATAATAAAAAGGCAACAAGGCTGACGAAATTGTTTCATTCAACAATACTATTAAAAACATAAACAGCAGATATCCCACTTTGCTCGAGATGCATCCTTATCAATGTGCCATATCAAAGACCTAAAGGTAACGAAAAAAAGTATGTGTGATAAATCATGCAAATTACTACACGATTTCTAAGCTTATTCATAAATAATGTTTGGGTGCCAGTTAAATGTCATAAATATGCTTTACAATGAATTTGCTTTAAATAGCATGTGTTTTGATTACAGGGCTTAAATGCGTCCGCCAGTTGTAAAGGGTGATTGAAATTGATTCCTTCAACAATATGCGTTAGTTATATACCAAACATGCTTAAAACGCCCTAAGTACTGATTTTATCATAGTACGCCCTAACGCCGCAATTGAACATATGTATATTTCTCGCGCTTCTACATCGCTTATAGTATAGCGTACACTTATGAGAGAAAGATGAGTTTCCTGCCTCTCAGTCGTTGTTGTTCCGTTGCCAACAAAGTCTGTGTTATCTTTTCTTTTTTTCAAACGTTGGAATATTTGGCCCAGAATAAGGCAAAATAATGACCATAACACTTCTATACATGGATGCACGTGCGTTGTTTCTTGGATAAAACAAAGCTCATTTGACCACCGTACATTTATTCTTTATACCGAATACATGAAGGTAGTTGATTACAATGAGAAGTCAACTATATCTCATTGTTTGAATGTTCTCCTGTTTTTGAGTCCGTTTTATTAGTCTAATTGATACACTTCTTGTAATTATTTTTACCCTTGGTATTTCCACCTTTCAAGATATTACCATCGTTTTGGTCTTTTTCACATTCATGTCCAGGCCAAATACCTTACTTTGGCGGTATATGACATCAACGAATGTTTGCAGGTCTTGTTCATTATCAGCTAGCAACACAGTATCATCCGCATACATTCAGATTATCATTACTCCACTAACGGCAATACCAGGCATGCCTTCTATGCTTATAAAAATGCATTCTATCTATATATTAAACAAACGAGGTGACATGATGCATCCCTGACGAACACCTCGTTTGATTTCTGCATAATCGCTGCCGCATGCCCTTTGGTTCCATTACAGGTTTGCAATCAATCTCAGATCCTTTACTGTCCATCCAAGTACTGCGGAGACACTCGAAAAATTACTGGTCCTCTATCATTTAAGGCATTTGCCTTAGCATAATCAGTGAAGCATACATAGAGGTCTTTTCCCTTTTCCAAGAGCTTCTCCGTAATGATGCGCATAGTAAATATGGCACGCGTGTGCCAGAGCCCGACTTGAAGCCAAATTGGGCTTCTCCAGAGTTCTCACTGAGTGGAATCTGATTTCTCTTCAGAATGATCTTTAGTAGGATCTTCATGATATAGTTCATGAGACTGATAGTCCTGAAATCACCACATTCCATTGCCTTTAGTTTTTTTGGGCAGGATTATGAACACGTCTAAATACTGACATACTGGGAGCGGCAGAATCAAGAGACGAATACTTGAAAAAAGACGATTACATTTTCATTCACTCAGGAGTCGAGGAACACTGCCATGGTGAAGGATTATTAGTCAAACAAACATTGGAGAATTCGATTGGAGGATATTGGGCAGTAAGTGACCGGGTGATGCTACTGAAGATCAACGCCAAACCTTTTGATCTTGCAATTATCCAAGTTTACGCCCCTACGTCTTCACGTAGTGATGAGGAAATTGAAGTGTTCTTATGAACAAATACAAAAGGCCATCAAACAGACTAAGTCGACAAACGTTGTCATTGTTATGGAAGATTTCAATGCCAAAGTCGGTTCCAATGGTGAAAACGTAGTTGGCAAAATCGGTCTTGGAGATCGTAATGAAATGGGAGAGAGGCTGACTGAGTTCTGCAAAGAGAATCAAATAATTGTGACAAATACATTTTACGAGCATCCTATGAGAAGAAGGTATACATGGAAGAGCCCAGGGGACATGTACAAGAATCAAATTGACTTCATTCTCATCAGGGAACGTTTCAGAAACAGCGTAAAGCAGGCCAGATCTTACCCAGGTTCTGATATAAACTCAGATCATAATCCAGTGCTTGCTAAGATGAGTGTGAAACTGAAGAAAACATCCATAGGTCCACTCCCGGGAATCGATGTAAATGCACTGAAAGTACATATTTCCGATGAATATGATGTAGCATTTCGCAATCGTTATGAAAGTCTAAATGTAGAAATTGAAGATCAGTCAAATTATGTAGAAGAATCTGTGGGAAAAAAAAAAACATGGAACAACTTCAATCTCAGCTTACAGTCTGCCAACGAAATTCTACCAAAGAAAAAGAGACAGTCAAAACAGACACGGAGCACAAGGGATTCAGTAAAAAATAAGAATCTGAATGATGAGATTGATAAAGCAGCACAGAATAGCAAAAGAAGAATGGCTCAATGATAAATGCGAGGAGATCGAAGAGCTTGACGAAAAAACACAAGAACTCTTCAACTACAGAAAGAAACCAAGAATGTGTGTGGCATCAAGAAATGTTCAGCAAAGAGTGGTTGTATTGAAAGGAAGGATGGCATGATCATCTTTGATAAAGATAAGATTCTTGATAGATAAGTGGAATACGTTGGAGACTTGTTTGCTGATGATCGTCCGCCGAAACCGGAGGTAACTGACTGTGAAAGCCCCGATATTCTTAGATACAGAGGTTATAAATGCTTTAAAAGAGATCAAAAACAACAAGGTAGCAGGATTAGAGGGGATCCCGGTCGAAATGCTTTAAGCTTTGGCTGATTATGATGTTGCTCAGATGACTCAGTTATTGAACAGGATATCTCCCATCAGGCTTGCTGGAATCTGTGTTCATAACACTGTCCACAAAAAAACCAAAGGCAATGGAATGTGGTGACTTCAGGACTATCACTCTCATGAGCCATATCATGAAGATCCTACTCAAGATCATTTTGAAGAGGAATCAGATTCTGCTCAGTGAGAACTATGGAGAAACCCAATTTATCTTCAAGTCGGGGTCTGGGACACGCCATGCCATATTTACTATGCGCATCATTACGGAGAAGTGCTTGGAAAAGGGAAAAGACCTCTATGTATGCTTCATTGATTATGCTAAGGCATTTGATAGAGTAGAGCACCAGAAAGTTTTCGAGTGTCTCCGCAGTACCGGGATGGACAGTAAGGATCTGAGATTGATTGCAAACCTGTACTGGAACCAAAGGACATGCGTCAGGATTGTCAATGAATTTTCCGATTATGCAGAAATCAATGGAGGTGAGTGTCAGGGATGCATCATGTCATCTAGTTTGTTTAATCCATAGACAGACTACATTTTTAAAAGCATTGAAGGCATGCCTGGCATTGACGTTAGTGGAGTAATGATAATCTGAGAATATGCGGATGATACTGTGTTGCTAGCTGATAATAAAGAATCGTTGATGTCATATACCGCCAAAGTAAGGCATTTGGCTTGGACATGAATGTGAAGAAGACCGAAACGATGGTAATATCTCGAAAGGTGGAAATATCAGTAACAATCTCCTGAAACAAGTCAGTGAATTCACATATTTATTACAAAATGTTTATGAAGATAGAAAGAATGGTGGAGAAATAAGAAGAATTGGAATGGCTAAAACTAAGTTTACCCAAGGAAGATATCTACTTCATCCAAGCTCAGACTAGTAAAATTCAACTCTACTGTTTTGAAACATGGACATTGTACTTGGATGATATGAAAAAGCTAGCTGCATTGGAGATGTGGATATTCAGATGCCTTGGCCGTATATCATGGTCAGACAGGAAAACAAATCAGTATGTTCTAGATCATCTGAATGTCACAAAAATCTTGATGAAAGATATTAAATCAAGAAAACTCAAATATTTTGGCCATTTTAAAAGACATCAAAACATCCAAAAAAGTGTACTGAAAGGGATTATAGAAGGCACGAGATGCAGAGGACGCCAGCGCAGTGTGTGGTGTAACAACATAAAGGAGTGGGCAGGAAAGAGTGTGGCCGCATGTAGTATGGCGTCCATGAACAGAACAGAGTGGAGTTCCATACTCCCCAACCTTCGGACTGAAGACGGCACTCAATAAGAAGAATATACCAAACATGGTAAAAAGTTTTCTTTCGGAGAGATTCAGTATACACTCAAGGGCTTACATACATGAACCACTTAAACATCAAAAGTGACGAAAAATCTGGGCAAGTGTGACAAAATTGATTCATTCCACGATATGCTTTCCTTATTAAACACATTGATAAAGCAAAGTTGTTCAAATTGAATGCATGTCAAAGTAAATCATGTATCAAATATGATTTGCGTGTAACAATGTCGTCCTTTTCATTACAGGGCTGAAATGCGTCCGACAGTTGTTGAAAACGATGAAGAACAAAGGCCCCAACGGTGACGAAATTGATGCTCTTCAGTAATATACCAAATTGTCCATCCCTTTGCTCTGATGTCCCATGCTAAAGGCGTTCTGTTCGTGGGACGTGTGCTTTGCACTTGAAGGATCAAACGCCAAAGGCAGCAAGGCAGATATAAAAAGGCAACAAGGCTGACGAAATTGTTTCATTCAACAATACTATTAAAAACATAAACAGCAGATATCCCACTTTGCTCGAGATGCATCCTTATCAATGTGCCATATCAAAGACCTAAAGGTAACGAAAAAAAGTATGTGTGATGAAATCATGCAAATTACTACACGATTTCTAAGCTTATTCATAAATAATGTTTGGGTGCCAGTTAAATGTCATAAATATGCTTTACAATGAATTTGCTTTAAATAGCATGTGTTTTGATTACAGGGCTTAAATGCGTCCGCCAGTTGTAAAGGGTGATTGAAATTGATTCCTTCAACAATATGCGTTAGTTATATACCAAACATGCTTACAACGCCCTAAGTACTGATTTTATCATAGTACGCCCTAACGCCGCAATTTAACATATGTATATTTCTCGCGCTTCTACATCGCTTATAGTATAGCGTACACTTATGAGAGAAAGATGAGTTTCCTGCCTCTCAGTCGTTGTTGTTCCGTTGCCAACAAAGTCTGTGTTATCTTTTCTTTTTTTCAAACGTTGGAATATTTGGCCCAGAATAAGGCAAAATAATGACCATAACACTTCTATACATGGATGCACGTGCGTTGTTTATTGGATAAAACAAAGCTCATTTGACCACCGTACATTTATTCTTTATACCGAATACATGAAGGTAGTTCATTACAATGAGAAGTCAACTATATCTCATTGTTTGAATGTTCTGTTTTTGAGTCCGTTTTATTAGTCTAATTGATACACTTCTTGTAATTATTTTTACCCTTTGTATTTCCACCTTTCAAGATATTACCATCGTTTTGGTCTTTTTCACATTCATGTCCAGGCCAAATACCTTACTTTGGCGGTATATGACATCAACGAATGTTTGCAGGTCTTGTTCATTATCAGCTAGCAACACAGTATCATCCGCATACATTCAGATTATCATTACTCCACTAACGGCAATACCAGGCATGCCTTCTATGCTTATAGAAATGCATTCTATCTATGTATTAAACAAACGAGGTGACATGATGCATCCCTGACGAACACCTCGTTTGATTTCTGCATAATCGCTGCCGCATGGCCTTTGGTTCCATTACAGGTTTGCAATCAATCCCAGATCCTTTACTGTCCATCCAAGTACTGCGGAGACACTCGAAAAATTACTGGTCCTCTACTCTATCATTTAAGGCATTTGCCTTAGCATAATCAGTGAAGCATACATAGAGGTCTTTTCCCTTTTCCAAGAGCTTCTCCGTAATGATGCGCATAGTAAATATGGCACGCGTGTGCCAGAGCCCGACTTGAAGCCAAATTGGGCTTCTACAGAGTTCTCACTGAGTGGAATCTGATTTCTCTTCAGAATGATCTTGAGTAGGATCTTCATGATATAGTTCATGAGACTGATAGTCCTGAAATCACCACATTCCATTGCCTTTAGTTTTTTTGGGCAGGATTATGAACACGTCTAAATACTGACATACTGGGAGCGGCAGAATCAAGAGACGAATACTTGAAAAAAGACGATTACATTTTCATTCACTCAGGAGTCGAGGAACACTGCCATGGTGAAGGATTATTAGTCAAACAAACATTGGAGAATTCGATTGGAGGATATTGGGCAGTAAGTGACCGGGTGATGCTACTGAAGATCAACGCCAAACCTTTTGATCTTGCAATTATCCAAGTTTACGCCCCTACGTCTTCACGGAGTGATGAGGAAATTGAAGTGTTCTATGAACAAATACAAAAGGCCATCAAAACAGACTAAGTCGACAAACGTTGTCATTGTTATGGAAGATTTCAATGCCAAAGTCGGTTCCAATGGTGAAAACGTAGTTGGCAAAATCGGTCTTGGAGATCGTAATGAAATGGGAGAGAGGCTGACTGAGTTCTGCAAAGAGAATCAAATAATTGTGACAAATACATTTTCCGAGCATCCTATGAGAAGACGGTATACATGGAAGAGCCCAGGGGACATGTACAAGAATCAAATTGACTTCATTCTCATCAGGGAACGTTTCAGAAACAGCGTAAAGCAGGCCAGATCTTACCCAGGTTCTGATATAAACTCAGATCATAATCCAGTGCTTGCTAAGATGAGTGTGAAACTGAAGAAAACATCCATAGGTCCACTCCCGGGAATCGATGTAAATGCACTGAAAGTACATATTTCCGATGAATATGATGTAGCATTTCGCAATCGTTATGAAAGTCTAAATGTAGAAATTGAAGATCAGTCAAATAATGTAGAAGAATCTGTGGGAAAAAAAAAAACATGGAACAACTTCAATCTCAGCTTACAGTCTGCCAACGAAATTCTACCAAAGAAAAAGAGACAGTCAAAACAGACACGGAGCACAAGGGGTTCAGTAAAAAATAAGAATCTGAATGATGAGATTGATAAAGCAGCGCAGAATAGCAAAAGAAGAATGGCTCAATGATAAATACGAGGAGATCGAAGAGCTTGACGAAAAAAACACAAGAACTCTTCAACTACAGAAAGAAACCAAGAATGTGTGTGGCATCAAGAAATGTTCAGCAAAGAGTGGTTGTATTGAAAGGAAGGATGGCATGATCATCTTTGATAAAGATAAGATTCTTGATAGATAAGTGGAATACGTTGGAGACTTGTTTGCTGATGATCGTCCGCCGAAACCGGAGGTAACTGACTGTGAAAGCCCCGATATTCTTAGATACAGAGGTTATAAATGCTTTAAAAGAGATCAAAAACAACAAGGTAGCAGGATTAGAGGGGATCCCGGTCGAAATGCTTTAAGCTTTGGCTGATTATGATGTTGCTCAGATGACTCAGTTATTTAACAGGATATCTCCCATCAGGCTTGCTGGAATCTGTGTTCATAACACTGTCCACAAAAAAACCAAAGGCAATGGAATGTGGTGACTTCAGGACTATCACTCTCATGAGCCATATCATGAAGATCCTACTCAAGATCATTTTGAAGAGGAATCAGATTCTGCTCAGTGAGAACTATGGAGAAACCCAATTTATCTTCAAGTCGGGGTCTGGGACACGCCATGCCATATTTACTATGCGCATCATTACGGAGAAGTGCTTGGAAAAGGGAAAAGACCTCTATGTATGCTTCATTGATTATGCTAAGGCATTTGATAGAGTAGAGCACCAGAAAGTTTTCGAGTGTCTCCGCAGTACCGGGATGGACAGTTCTCACTGAGCAGAATCTGATTCCTCTTCAAAATGATTGCAAACCTGTACTGGAACCAAAGGACATGCGTCAGGATTGTCAATGAATTTTCCGATTATGCAGAAATCAATGGAGGTGAGTGTCAGGGATGCATCATGTCATCTAGTTTGTTTAATCCATAGACAGACTACATTTTTAAAAGCATTGAAGGCATGCCTGGCATTGACGTTAGTGGAGTAATGATAATCTGAGAATATGCGGATGATACTGTGTTGCTAGCTGATAATAAAGAATCGTTGATGTCATATACCGCCAAAGTAAGGCATTTGGCTTGGACATGAATGTGAAGAAGACCGAAACGATGGTAATACCTCGAAAGGTGGAAATATCAGTAACAATCTCCTGAAACAAGTCAGTGAATTCACATATTTATTACAAAATGCTTATGAAGATGGAAAGAATGGTGGAGAAATAAGGAGAAGAATTGGAATGGCTAAAACTAAGTTTACCCAAGGAAGATATCTACTTCATCCAAGCTCAGACTAGTAAAATTCAACTCTACTGTTTTGAAACATGGACATTGTACTTGGATGATATGAAAAAGCTAGCTGCATTGGAGATGTGGATATTCTGATGCCTTGGCCGTATATCATGGTCAGACAGGAAAACAAATCAGTATGTTCTAGATCATCTGAATGTCACAAAAACCTTGATGAAAGATATTAAATCAAGAAAACTCAAATATTTTGGCCATTTTAAAAGACATCAAAACATCCAAAAAAGTCTACTGAAAGGGATTATAAAAGGCACGAGATGCAGAGGACGCCAGCGCAGTGTGTGGTGTAACAACATAAAGGAGTGGGCAGGAAAGAGTGTGGCCGCATGTAGTAAGGCGTCCATGAACAGAACAGAGTGGAGTTCCATACTCCCCAACCTTCGGACTGAAGACGGCACTTAATAAGAAGAATATACCAAACATGGTAAAAAGTTTTCTTTCGGAGAGATTCAGTATACACTCAAGGGCTTACATACATGAACCACTTAAACATCAAAAGTGACGAAAAATCTGGGCAAGTGTGACAAAATTGATTCATTCCACGATATGCTTTCTTTATTAAACACATTGATAAAGCAAAGTTGTTCAAATTGAATGCATGTCAAAGTAAATCATGTATCAAATATGATTTGCGTGTAACAATGTCGTCCTTTTCATTACAGGGCTGAAATGCGTCCGACAGTTGTTGAAAACGATGAAGAAAAAAGGCCCCAACGATGACGAAATTGATGTTCTTCAGTAATATACCAAATTGTCCATCCCTTTGCTCTGATGTCCCATGCTAAAGGCGTTCTGTTCGTGGGACGTGTGCTTTGCACTTGAAGGATCAAACGCCAAAGGCAGCAAGGCAGATAATAAAAAGGCAACAAGGCTGACGAAATTGTTTCATTCAACAATACTATTAAAAACATAAACAGCAGATATCCCACTTTGCTCGAGATGCATCCTTATCAATGTGCCATATCAAAGACCTAAAGGTAACGAAAAAAAGTATGTGTGATAAATCATGCAAATTACTACACGATTTCTAAGCTTATTCATAAATAATGTTTGGGTGCCAGTTAAATGTCATAAATATGCTTTACAATGAATTTGCTTTAAATAGCATGTGTTTTGATTACAGGGCTTAAATGCGTCCGCCAGTTGTAAAGGGTGATTGAAATTGATTCCTTCAACAATATGCGTTAGTTATATACCAAACATGCTTAAAACGCCCTAAGTACTGATTTTATCATAGTACGCCCTAACGCCGCAATTGAACATATGTATATTTCTCGCGCTTCTACATCGCTTATAGTATAGCGTACACTTATGAGAGAAAGATGAGTTTCCTGCCTCTCAGTCGTTGTTGTTCCGTTGCCAACAAAGTCTGTGTTATCTTTTCTTTTTTTCAAACGTTGGAATATTTGGCCCAGAATAAGGCAAAATAATGACCATAACACTTCTATACATGGGTGCACGTGCGTTGTTTCTTGGATAAAACAAAGCTCATTTGACCACCGTACATTTATTCTTTATACCGAATACATGAAGGTAGTTGATTACAATGAGAAGTCAACTATATCTCATTGTTTGAATGTTCTCCTGTTTTTGAGTCCGTTTTATTAGTGTAATTGATACACTTCTTGCAATTATTTTTACCCTTGGTATTTCCACCTTTCAAGATATTACCATCGTTTTGGTCTTTTTCACGTTCATGTCCAGGCCAAATACCTTACTTTGGCGGTATATGACATCAACGAATGTTTGCAGGTCTTGTTCATTATCAGCTAGCAACACAGTATCATCCGCATATATTCAGATTATCATTACTCCACTAACGGCAATACCAGGCATGCCTTCTATGCTTATAAAAATGCATTCTATCTATATATTAAACAAACGAGGTGACATGATGCATCCCTGACGAACACCTCGTTTGATTTCTGCATAATCGCTGCCGCATGCCCTTTGGTTCCATTACAGGTTTGCAATCAATCTCAGATCCTTTACTGTGTATCCAAGTACTGCGGAGACACTCGAAAAATTACTGGTCCTCTACTCTATCATTTAAGGCATTTGCCTTAGCATAATCAGTGAAGCATACATAGAGGTCTTTTCCCTTTTCCAAGAGCTTCTCCGTAATGATGCGCATAGTAAATATGGCACGCGTGTGCCAGAGCCCGACTTGAAGCCAAATTGGGCTTCTACAGAGTTCTCACTGAGTGGAATCTGATTTCTCTTCAGAATGATCTTGAGTAGGATCTTCATGATATAATTCATGAGACTGATAGTCCTGAAATCACCACATTCCATTGCCTTTAGTTTTTTTGGGCAGAATTATGAACACGTCTAAATACTGACATACTGGGAGCGGCAGAATCAAGAGACGAATACTTGAAAAAAGACGATTACATTTTCATTCACTCAGGAGTCGAGGAACACTGCCATGGTGAAGGATTATTAGTCAAACAAACATTGGAGAATTCGATTGGAGGATATTGGGCAGTAAGTGACCGGGTGATGCTACTGAAGATCAACGCCAAACCTTTTGATCTTGCAATTATCCAAGTTTACGCCCCTACGTCTTCACGGAGTGATGAGGAAATTGAAGTGTTCTATGAACAAATACAAAAGGCCATCAAAACAGACTAAGTCGACAAACGTTGTCATTGTTATGGAAGATTTCAATGCCAAAGTCGATTCCAATGGTGAAAACGTAGTTGGCAAAATCGGTCTTGGAGATCGTAATGAAATGGGAGAGAGGCTGACTGAGTTCTGCAAAGAGAATCAAATAATTGTGACAAATACATTTTACGAGCATCCTATGAGAAGACGGTATACATGGAAGAGCCCAGGGGACATGTACAAGAATCAAATTGACTTCATTCTCATCAGGGAACGTTTCAGAAACAGCGTAAAGCAGGCCAGATCTTACCCAGGTTCTGATATAAACTCAGATCATAATCCAGTGCTTGCTAAGATGAGTGTGAAACTGAAGAAAACATCCATAGGTCCACTCCCGGGAATCGATGTAAATGCACTGAAAGTACATATTTCCGATGAATATGATGTAGCATTTCGCAATCGTTATGAAAGTCTAAATGTAGAAATTGTAGATCAGTCAAATAATGTAGAAGAATCTGTGGGGAAAAAAAAAAAACATGGAACAACTTCAATCTCAGCTTACAGTCTGCCAACGAAATTCTACCAAAGAAAAAGAGACAGTCGAAACAGACACGGAGCACATGGGGTTCAGTAAAAAATAAGAATCTGAATGATGAGATTGATAAAGCAGCGCAGAATAGCAAAAGAAAAATGGCTCAATGATAAATGCGAGGAGATCGAAGAGCTTGACGAAAAAACACAAGAACTCTTCAACTACAGAAAGAAACCAAGAATGTGTGTGGCATCAAGAAATGTTCAGCAAAGAGTGGTTGTATTGAAAGGAATGATGGCATAATCATCTTTGATAAAGATAAGATTATTGATAGATAAGTGGAATATGTTGGAGACTTGTTTGCTGATGATCGTCCCCCGAAACCGGAGGTAACTGACTGTGAAAGCCCCGATATTCTTAGAAACAGAGGTTATAAATGCTTTAAAAGAGATCAAAAACAACAAGGTAGCAGGATTAGATGGGATCCCGGTCGAAATGCTTTAAGCTTTGGCTGATTATGATGTTGCTCAGATGACTCAGTTATTGAACAGGATATCTCCCATCAGGCTTGCTGGAATCTGTGTTCATAACACTGTCCACAAAAAAACCAAAGGCAATGGAATGTGGTGACTTCAGGACTATCACTCTCATGAGCCATATCATGAAGATCCTACTCAAGATCATTTTGAAGAGGAATCAGATTCTGCTCAGTGAGAACTATGGAGAAACCCAATTTATCTTCAAGTCGGGGTCTGGGACACGCCATGCCATATTTACTATGCGCATCATTACGGAGAAGTGCTTGGAAAAGGGAAAAGACCTCTATGTATGCTTCATTGATTATGCTAAGGCATTTGATAGAGTAGAGCACCAGAAAGTTTTCGAGTGTCTCCGCAGTACCGGGATGGACAGTTCTCACTGAGCAGAATCCGATTCCTCTTCAAAATGATTGCAAACCTGTACTGGAACCAAAGGACATGCGTCAGGATTGTCAATGAATTTTCCGATTATGCAGAAATCAATGGAGGTGAGTGTCAGGGATGCATCATGTCATCTAGTTTGTTTAATCCATAGACAGACTACATTTTTAAAAGCATTGAAGGCATGCCTGGCATTGACGTTAGTGGAGTAATGATAATCTGAGAATATGCGGATGATACTGTGTTGCTAGCTGATAATAAAGAATCGTTGATGTCATATACCGCCAAAGTAAGGCATTTGGCTTGGACATGAATGTGAAGAAGACCGAAACGATGGTAATATCTCGAAAGGTGGAAATATCAGTAACAATCTCCTGAAACAAGTCAGTGAATTCACATATTTATTACAAAATGTTGATGAAGATGGAAAGAATGGTGGAGAAATAAGAAGAATTGGAATGGCTAAAACTAAGTTTACCCAAGGAAGATATCTACTTCATCCAAGCTCAGACTAGTAAAATTCAACTCTACTGTTTTGAAACATGGACATTGTACTTGGATGATATGAAAAAGCTAGCTGCATTGGAGATGTGGATATTCAGATGCCTTGGCCGTATATCATGGTCAGACAGGAAAACAAATCAGTATGTTCTAGATCATCTGAATGTCACAAAAACCTTGATGAAAGATATTAAATCAAGAAAACTCAAATATTTTGGCCATTTTAAAAGACATCAAAACATCCAAAAAAGTGTACTGAAAGGGATTATAGAAGGCACGAGATGCAGAGGACGCCAGCGCAGTGTGTGGTGTAACAACATAAAGGAGTGGGCAGGAAAGAGTGTGGCCGCATGTAGTATTGCGTCCATGAACAGAACAGAGTGGAGTTCCATACTCCCCAACCTTCGGACTGAAGACGGCACTTAATAAGAAGAATATACCAAACATGGTAAAAAGTTTTCTTTCGGAGAGATTCAGTATACACTCAAGCGCTTACATACATGAACCACTTAAACATCAAAAGTGACGAAAAATCTGGGCAAGTGTGACAAAATTGATTCATTCCACGATATGCTTTCCTTATTAAACACATTGATAAAGCAAAGTTGTTCAAATTGAATGCATGTCAAAGTAAATCATGCATCAAATATGACTTGCGTGTAACAATGTCGTCCTTTTCATTACAGGGCTGAAATGCGTCCGACAGTTGTTGAAAACGATGAAGAAAAAAGGCCCCAACGGTGACGAAATTGATGTTCTTCAGTAATATACCAAATTGTCCATCCCTTTGCTCTGATGTCCCATGCTAAAGGTGTTCTGTTCGTGGGACGTGTGCTTTGCACTTGAAGGATCAAACGCCAAACGCAGCAAGGCAGATATAAAAAGGCAACAAGGCTGACGAAATTGTTTCATTCAACAATACTATTAAAAACATAAACAGCAGATATCCCACTTTGCTCGAGATGCATCCTTATCAATGTGCCATATCAAAGACCTAAAGGTAACGAGAAAAAGTATGTGTGATGAAATCATGCAAATTACTACACGATTTCTAAGCTTATTCATAAATAATGTTTGGGTGCCAGTTAAATGTCATAAATATGCTTTACAATGAATTTGCTTTAAATAGCATGTGTTTTGATTACAGGGCTTAAATGCGTCCGCCAGTTGTAAAGGGTGATTGAAATTGATTCCTTCAACAATATGCGTTAGCTATATACCAAACATGCTTAAAACGCCCTAAGTACTGATTTTATCATAGTACGCCCTAACGCCGCAATTTAACATATGTATATTTCTCGCGCTTCTACATCGCTTATAGTATAGCGTACACTTATGAGAGAAAGATGAGTTTCCTGCCTCTCAGTCGTTGTTGTTCCGTTGCCAACAAAGTCTGTGTTATCTTTTCTTTTTTTCAAACGTTGGAATATTTGGCCCAGAATAAGGCAAAATAATGACCATAACACTTCTATACATGGATGCACGTGCGTTGTTTCTTGGATAAAACAAAGCTCATTTGACCACCGTACATTTATTCTTTATACCGAATACATGAAGGTAGTTGATTACAATGAGAAGTCAACTATATCTCATTGTTTGAATGTTCTGTTTTTGAGTCCGTTTTATTAGTCTAATTGATACACTTCTTGTAATTATTTTTACCCTTGGTATTTCCACCTTTCGAGATATTACCATCGTTTTGGTCTTTTTCAAATTCATGTCCAGGCCAAATACCTTACTTTGGCGGTATATGACGTCAACGAATGTTTGCAGGTCTTGTTCATTATCAGCTAGCAACACAGTATCATCCGCATACATTCAGATTATCATTACTCCACTAACGGCAATACCAGGCATGCCTTCTATGCTTATAAAAATGCATTCTATCTATATATTAAACAAACGAGGTGACATGATGCATCCCTGACGAACACCTCGTTTGATTTCTGCATAATCGCTGCCGCATGCCCTTTGGTTCCATTACAGGTTTGCAATCAATCTCAGATCCTTTACTGTCCATCCAAGTACTGCGGAGACACTCGAAAAATTACTGGTCCTCTACTCTATCATTTAAGGCATTTGCCTTAGCATAATCAGTGAAGCATACATAGAGGTCTTTTCCCTTTTCCAAGAGCTTCTCCGTAATGATGCGCATAGTAAATATGGCACGCGTGTGCCAGAGCCCGACTTGAAGCCAAATTGGGCTTCTCCAGAGTTCTCACTGAGTGGAATCTGATTTCTCTTCAGAATGATCTTGAGTAGGATCTTCATGATATAGGTCATGAGACTGATAGTCCTGAAATCACCACATTCCATTGCCTTTAGTTTTTTTGGGCAGGATTATGAACACGTCTAAATACTGACATACTGGGAGCGGCAGAATCAAGAGACGAATACTTGAAAAAAGATGATTACATTTTCATTCACTCAGGAGTCGAGGAACACTGCCATGGTGAAGGATTATTAGTCAAACAAACATTGGAGAATTCGATTGGAGGATATTGGGCAGTAAGTGACCGGGTGATGCTACTGAAGATCAACGCCAAACCTTTTGATCTTGCAATTATCCAAGTTTACGCCCCTACGTCTTCACGGAGTGATGAGGAAATTGAAGTGTTCTATGAACAAATACAAAAGGCCATCAAAACAGACTAAGTCGACAAACGTTGTCATTGTTATGGAAGATTTCAATGCCAAAGTCGGTTCCAATGGTGAAAACGTAGTTGGCAAAATCGGTCTTGGAGATCGTAATGAAATGGGAGAGAGGCTGACTGAGTTCTGCAAAGAGAATCAAATAATTGTGACAAATACATTTTACGAGCATCCTATGAGAAGACGGTATACATGGAAGAGCCCAGGGGACATGTACAAGAATCAAATTGACTTCATTCTCATCAGGGAACGTTTCAGAAACAGCGTAAAGCAGGCCAGATCTTACCCAGGTTCTGATATAAACTCAGATCATAATCCAGTGCTTGCTAAGATGAGTGTGAAACTGAAGAAAACATCCATAGGTCCACTCCCGGGAATCGATGTAAATGCACTGAAAGTACATATTTCCGATGAATATGATGTAGCATTTCGCAATCGTTATGAAAGTCTAAATGTAGAAATTGAAGATCAGTCAAATAATGTAGAAGAATCTGTGGGAAAAAAAAAACATGGAACAACTTCAATCTCAGCTTACAGTCTGCCAACGAAATTCTACCAAAGAAAAAGAGACAGTCAAAACAGACACGGAGCACAAGGGGTTCAGTAAAAAATAAGAATCTGAATGATGAGATTGATAAAGCAGCGCAGAATAGCAAAAGAAGAATGGCTCAATGATAAATACGAGGAGATCGAAGAGCTTGACGAAAAAAACACAAGAACTCTTCAACTACAGAAAGAAACCAAGAATGTGTGTGGCATCAAGAAATGTTCAGCAAAGAGTGGTTGTATTGAAAGGAAGGATGGCATGATCATCTTTGATAAAGATAAGATTCTTGATAGATAAGTGGAATACGTTGGAGACTTGTTTGCTGATGATCGTCCGCCGAAACCGGAGGTAACTGACTGTGAAAGCCCCGATATTCTTAGAAACAGAGGTTATAAATGCTTTAAAAGAGATCAAAAACAACAAGGTAGCAGGATTAGATGGGATCCCGGTCGAAATGCTTTAAGCTTTGGCTGATTATGATGTTGCTCAGATGACTCAGTTATTGAACAGGATATCTCCCATCAGGCTTGCTGGAATCTGTGTTCATAACACTGTCCACAAAAAAACCAAAGGCAATGGAATGTGGTGACTTCAGGACTATCACTCTCATGAGCCATATCATGAAGATCCTACTCAAGATCATTTTGAAGAGGAATCAGATTCTGCTCAGTGAGAACTATGGAGAAACCCAATTTATCTTCAAGTCGGGGTCTGGGACACGCCATGCCATATTTACTATGCGCATCATTACGGAGAAGTGCTTGGAAAAGGGAAAAGACCTCTATGTATGCTTCATTGATTATGCTAAGGCATTTGATAGAGTAGAGCACCAGAAAGTTTTCGAGTGTCTCCGCAGTACCGGGATGGACAGTTCTCACTGAGCAGAATCTGATTCCTCTTCAAAATGATTGCAAACCTGTACTGGAACCAAAGGACATGCGTCAGGATTGTCAATGAATTTTCCGATTATGCAGAAATCAATGGAGGTGAGTGTCAGGGATGCATCATGTCATCTAGTTTGTTTAATCCATAGACAGACTACATTTTTAAAAGCATTGAAGGCATGCCTGGCATTGACGTTAGTGGAGTAATGATAATCTGAGAATATGCGGATGATACTGTGTTGCTAGCTGATAATAAAGAATCGTTGATATCATATACCGCCAAAGTAAGGCATTTGGCTTGGACATGAATGTGAAGAAGACCGAAACGATGGTAATATCTCGAAAGGTGGAAATATCAGTAACAATCTCCTGAAACAAGTCAGTGAATTCACATATTTATTACAAAATGTTTATGAAGATGGAAATAAGGAGAAGAATTGGAATGGCTAAAACTAAGTTTACCCAAGGAAGATATCTACTTCATCCAAGCTCAGACTAGTAAAATTCAACTCTACTGTTTTGAAACATGGACATTGTACTTGGATGATATGAAAAAGCTAGCTGCATTGGAGATGTGGATATTCAGATGCCTTGGCCGTATATCATGGTCAGACAGGAAAACAAATCAGTATGTTCTAGATCATCTGAATGTCACAAAAACCTTCATGAAAGATATTAAATCAAGAAAACTCAAATATTTTGGCCATTTTAAAAGACATCAAAACATCCAAAAAAGTGTACTGAAAGGGATTATAGAAGGCACGAGATGCAGAGGACGCCAGCGCAGTGTGTGGTGTAACAACATAAAGGAGTGGGCAGGAAAGAGTGTGGCCGCATGTAGTATGGCGTCCATGAACAGAACAGAGTGGAGTTCCATGCTCCCCAACCTTCGGACTGAAGACGGCACTTAATAAGAAGAATATACCAAACATGGTAAAAAGTTTTCTTTCGGAGAGATTCAGTATACACTCAAGCGCTTACATACATGAACCACTTAAACATCAAAAGTGACGAAAAATCTGGACAAGTGTGACAAAATTGATTCATTCCACGATATGCTTTCCTTATTAAACACATTGATAAAGCAAAGTTGTTCAAATTGAATGCATGTCAAAGTAAATCATGCATCAAATATGACTTGCGTGTAACAATGTCGTCCTTTTCATTACAGGGCTGAAATGCGTCCGGCAGTTGTTGAAAACGATGAAGAAAAAAGGCCCCAACGGTGACGAAATTGATGTTCTTCAGTAATATACCAAATTGTCCATCCCTTTGCTCTGATGTCCCATGCTAAAGGTGTTCTGTTCGTGGGACGTGTGCTTTGCACTTGAAGGATCAAACGCCAAAGGCAGCAAGGCAGATATAAAAAGGCAACAAGGCTGACGAAATTGTTTCATTCAACAATACTATTAAAAACATAAACAGCAGATATCCCACTTTGCTCGAGATGCATCCTTATCAATGTGCCATATCAAAGACCTAAAGGTAACGAAAAAAAGTATGTGTGATGAAATCATGCAAATTACTACACGATTTCTAAGCTTATTCATAAATAATGTTTGGGTGCCAGTTAAATGTCATAAATATGCTTTACAATGAATTTGCTTTAAATAGCATGTGTTTTGATTACAGGGCTTAAATGCGTCCGCCAGTTGTAAAGGGTGATTGAAATTGATTCCTTCAACAATATGCGTTAGTTATATACCAAACATGCTTAAAACGCCCTAAGTACTGATTTTATCATAGTACGCCCTAACGCCGCAATTTAACATATGTATATTTCTCGCGCTTCTACATCGCTTATAGTATAGCGTACACTTATGAGAGAAAGATGAGTTTCCTGCCTCTCAGTCGTTGTTGTTCCGTTGCCAACAAAGTCTGTGTTATCTTTTCTTTTTTTCAAACGTTGGAATATTTGGCCCAGAATAAGGCAAAATAATGACCATAACACTTCTATACATGGATGCACGTGCGTTGTTTCTTGGATAAAACAAAGCTCATTTGACCACCGTACATTTATTCTTTATACCGAATACATGAAGGTAGTTGATTACAATGAGAAGTCAACTATATCTCATTGTTTGAATGTTCTGTTTTTGAGTCCGTTTTATTAGTCTAATTGATACACTTCTTGTAATTATTTTTACCCTTGGTATTTCCACCTTTCGAGATATTACCATCGTTTTGGTCTTTTTCACATTCATGTCCAGGCCAAATACCTTACTTTGGCGGTATATGACGTCAACGAATGTTTGCAGGTCTTGTTCATTATCAGCTAGCAACACAGTATCATCCGCATACATTCAGATTATCATTACTCCACTAACGGCAATACCAGGCATGCCTTCTATGCTTATAAAAATGCATTCTATCTATATATTAAACAAACGAGGTGACATGATGCATCCCTGACGAACACCTCGTTTGATTTCTGCATAATCGCTGCCGCATGCCCTTTGGTTCCATTACAGGTTTGCAATCAATCTCAGATCCTTTACTGTCCATCCAAGTACTGCGGAGACACTCGAAAAATTACTGATCCTCTATCATTTAAGGCATTTGCCTTAGCATAATCAGTGAAGCATACATAGAGGTCTTTTCCCTTTTCCAAGAGCTTCTCCGTAATGATGCGTATAGTAAATATGGCACGCGTGTGCCAGAGCCCGACTTGAAGCCAAATTGGGCTTCTCCAGAGTTCTCACTGAGTGGAATCTGATTTCTCTTCAGAATGATCTTGAGTAGGATCTTCATGATATAGTTCATGAGACTGATAGTCCTGAAATCACCACATTCCATTGCCTTTAGTTTTTTTGGGCAGGATTATGAACACGTCTAAATACTGACATACTGGGAGCGGCAGAATCAAGAGACGAATACTTGAAAAAAGACGATTACATTTTCATTCACTCAGGAGTCGAGGAACACTGCCATGGTGAAGGATTATTAGTCAAACAAACATTGGAGAATTCGATTGGAGGATATTGGGCAGTAAGTGACCGGGTGATGCTACTGAAGATCAACGCCAAACCTTTTGATCTTGCAATTATCCAAGTTTACGCCCCTACGTCTTCACGGAGTGATGAGGAAATTGAAGTGTTCTATGAACAAATACAAAAGGCCATCAAAACAGACTAAGTCGACAAACGTTGTCATTGTTATGGAAGATTTCAATGCCAAAGTCGATTCCAATGGTGAAAACGTAGTTGGCAAAATCGGTCTTGGAGATCGTAATGAAATGGGAGAGAGGCTGACTGAGTTCTGCAAAGAGAATCAAATAATTGTGACAAATACATTTTACGAGCATCCTATGAGAAGACGGTATACATGGAAGAGCCCAGGGGACATGTACAAGAATCAAATTGACTTCATTCTCATCAGGGAACGTTTCAGAAACAGCGTAAAGCAGGCCAGATCTTACCCAGGTTCTGATATAAACTCAGATCATAATCCAGTGCTTGCTAAGATGAGTGTGAAACTGAAGAAAACATCCATAGGTCCACTCCCGGGAATCGATGTAAATGCACTGAAAGTACATATTTCCGATGAATATGATGTAGCATTTCGCAATCGTTATGAAAGTCTAAATGTAGAAATTGAAGATCAGTCAAATAATGTAGAAGAATCTGTGGGGGAAAAAAAAAACATGGAACAACTTCAATCTCAGCTTACAGTCTGCCAACGAAATTCTACCAAAGAAAAAGAGACAGTCGAAACAGACACGGAGCACAAGGGGTTCAGTAAAAAATAAGAATCTGAATGATGAGATTGATAAAGCAGCGCAGAATAGCAAAAGAAAAATGGCTCAATGATAAATGCGAGGAGATCGAAGAGCTTGACGAAAAAACACAAGAACTCTTCAACTACAGAAAGAAACCAAGAATGTGTGTGGCATCAAGAAATGTTCAGCAAAGAGTGGTTGTATTGAAAGGAATGATGGCATAATCATCTTTGATAAAGATAAGATTATTGATAGATAAGTGGAATATGTTGGAGACTTGTTTGCTGATGATCGTCCCCCGAAACCGGAGGTAACTGACTGTGAAAGCCCCGATATTCTTAGAAACAGAGGTTATAAATGCTTTAAAAGAGATCAAAAACAACAAGGTAGCAGGATTAGATGGGATCCCGGTCGAAATGCTTTAAGCTTTGGCTGATTATGATGTTGCTCAGATGACTCAGTTATTGAACAGGATATCTCCCATCAGGCTTGCTGGAATCTGTGTTCATAACACTGTCCACAAAAAAACCAAAGGCAATGGAATGTGGTGACTTCAGGACTATCACTCTCATGAGCCATATCATGAAGATCCTACTCAAGATCATTTTGAAGAGCAATCAGATTCTGCTCAGTGAGAACTATGGAGAAACCCAATTTATCTTCAAGTCGGGGTCTGGGACACGATATGCCATATTTACTATGCGCATCATTACGGAGAAGTGCTTGGAAAAGGGAAAAGACCTCTATGTATGCTTCATTGATTATGCTAAGGCATTTGATAGAGTAGAGCACCAGAAAGTTTTCGAGTGTCTCCGCAGTACCGGGATGGACAGTAAGGATCTGAGATTGTTTGCAAACCTGTACTGGAACCAAAGGACATGCGTCAGGAATGTTAATGAATTTTCCGATTATGCAGAAATCAATGGAGGTGAGTGTCATTGATGCATCATGTCATCTAGTTTGTTTAATCCATAGACAGACTACATTTTTAAAAGCATTGAAGGCATGCCTGGCATTGACGTTAATGGAGTAATGATAATCTGAAAATATGCGGATGATACTGTGTTGCTAGCTGATAATAAAGAATCGTTGATGTCATATACCGCCAAAGTAAGGCATTTGGCTTGGACATGAATGTGAAGAAGACCGAAACGATGGTAATACCTCGAAAGGTGGAAATATCAGTAACAATCTCCTGAAACAAGTCAGTGAATTCACATATTTATTACAAAATGCTTATGAAGATGGAAAGAATGGTGGAGAAATAAGGAGAAGAATTGGAATGGCTAAAACTAAGTTTACCCAAGGAAGATATCTACTTCATCCAAGCTCAGACTAGTAAAATTCAACTCTACTGTTTTGAAACATGGACATTGTACTTGGATGATATGAAAAAGCTAGCTGCATTGGAGATGTGGATATTCTGATGCCTTGGCCGTATATCATGGTCAGACAGGAAAACAAATCAGTATGTTCTAGATCATCTGAATGTCACAAAAACCTTGATGAAAGATATTAAATCAAGAAAACTCAAATATTTTGGCCATTTTAAAAGACATCAAAACATCCAAAAAAGTCTACTGAAAGGGATTATAAAAGGCACGAGATGCAGAGGACGCCAGCGCAGTGTGTGGTGTAACAACATAAAGGAGTGGGCAGGAAAGAGTGTGGCCGCATGTAGTAAGGCGTCCATGAACAGAACAGAGTGGAGTTCCATACTCCCCAACCTTCGGACTGAAGACGGCACTTAATAAGAAGAATATACCAAACATGGTAAAAAGTTTTCTTTCGGAGAGATTCAGTATACACTCAAGGGCTTACATACATGAACCACTTAAACATCAAAAGTGACGAAAAATCTGGGCAAGTGTGACAAAATTGATTCATTCCACGATATGCTTTCTTTATTAAACACATTGATAAAGCAAAGTTGTTCAAATTGAATGCATGTCAAAGTAAATCATGTATCAAATATGATTTGCGTGTAACAATGTCGTCCTTTTCATTACAGGGCTGAAATGCGTCCGACAGTTGTTGAAAACGATGAAGAAAAAAGGCCCCAACGATGACGAAATTGATGTTCTTCAGTAATATACCAAATTGTCCATCCCTTTGCTCTGATGTCCCATGCTAAAGGCGTTCTGTTCGTGGGACGTGTGCTTTGCACTTGAAGGATCAAACGCCAAAGGCAGCAAGGCAGATAATAAAAAGGCAACAAGGCTGACGAAATTGTTTCATTCAACAATACTATTAAAAACATAAACAGCAGATATCCCACTTTGCTCGAGATGCATCCTTATCAATGTGCCATATCAAAGACCTAAAGGTAACGAAAAAAAGTATGTGTGATAAATCATGCAAATTACTACACGATTTCTAAGCTTATTCATAAATAATGTTTGGGTGCCAGTTAAATGTCATAAATATGCTTTACAATGAATTTGCTTTAAATAGCATGTGTTTTGATTACAGGGCTTAAATGCGTCCGCCAGTTGTAAAGGGTGATTGAAATTGATTCCTTCAACAATATGCGTTAGTTATATACCAAACATGCTTAAAACGCCCTAAGTACTGATTTTATCATAGTACGCCCTAACGCCGCAATTGAACATATGTATATTTCTCGCGCTTCTACATCGCTTATAGTATAGCGTACACTTATGAGAGAAAGATGAGTTTCCTGCCTCTCAGTCGTTGTTGTTCCGTTGCCAACAAAGTCTGTGTTATCTTTTCTTTTTTTCAAACGTTGGAATATTTGGCCCAGAATAAGGCAAAATAATGACCATAACACTTCTATACATGGGTGCACGTGCGTTGTTTCTTGGATAAAACAAAGCTCATTTGACCACCGTACATTTATTCTTTATACCGAATACATGAAGGTAGTTGATTACAATGAGAAGTCAACTATATCTCATTGTTTGAATGTTCTCCTGTTTTTGAGTCCGTTTTATTAGTGTAATTGATACACTTCTTGCAATTATTTTTACCCTTGGTATTTCCACCTTTCAAGATATTACCATCGTTTTGGTCTTTTTCACATTCATGTCCAGGCCAAATACCTTACTTTGGCGGTATATGACATCAACGAATGTCTGCAGGTCTTGTTCATTATCAGCTAGCAACACAGTATCATCCGCATACATTCAGATTATCATTACTCCACTAACGGCAATACCAGGCATGCCTTCTATGCTTATAAAAATGCATTCTATCTATATATTACAGGTTTGCAATCAATCTCAGATCCTTTACTGTCCATCCAAGTACTGCGGAGACACTCGAAAAATTACTGGTCCTCTACTCTATCATTTAAGGCATTTGCCTTAGCATAATCAGTGAAGCATACATAGAGGTCTTTTCATTTTCCCAAGAGCTTCTCCGTAGTGATGCGCATAGTAAATATGGCACGCGTGTGCCAGAGCCCGACTTGAAGCCAAATTGGGCTTCTCCAGAGTTCTCACTGAGTGGAATCTGATTTCTCTTCAGAATGATCTTGAGTAGGATCTTCATGATATAGTTCATGAGACTGATAGTCCTGAAATCACCACATTCCATTGCCTTTAGTTTTTTTGGGCAGGATTATGAACACGTCTAAATACTGACATACTGGGAGCGGCAGAATCAAGAGACGAATACTTGAAAAAAGACGATTACATTTTCATTCACTCAGGAGTCGAGGAACACTGCCATGGTGAAGGATTATTAGTCAAACAAACATTGAGAATTCGATTGGAGGATATTGGGCAGTAAGTGACCGGGTGATGCTACTGAAGATCAACGCCAAACCTTTTGATCTTGCAATTATCCAAGTTTACGCCCCTACGTCTTCACGTAGTGATGAGGAAATTGAAGTGTTCTTATGAACAAATACAAAAGGCAATCAAACAGACTAAGTCGACAAACGTTGTCATTGTTATGGAAGATTTCAATGCCAAAGTCGGTTCCAATGGTGAAAACGTAGTTGGCAAAATCGGTCTTGGAGATCGTAATGAAATGGGAGAGAGGCTGACTGAGTTCTGCAAAGAGAATCAAATAATTGTGACAAATACATTTTACGAGCATCCTATGAGAAGACGGTATACATGGAAGAGCCCAGGGGACATGTACAAGAATCAAATTGACTTCATTCTCATCAGGGAACGTTTCAGAAAAAGCGTAAAGCAGGCCAGATTTTGCCCAGGTTCTGATATAAACTCAGATCATAATCCAGTGCTTGCTAAGATGAGTGTGAAACTGAAGAAAACATCCATAGGTCCACTCCCGGGAATCGATGTAAATGCACTGAAAGTACATATTTCCGATGAATATGATGTAGCATTTCGCAATTTTTATGAAAGTCTAAATGTAGAAATTGAAGATCAGTCAAATAATGTAGAAGAATCTGTGGGGAAAAAAAAAAAAAAAACATGGAACAACTTCAATCTCAGCTTACAGTCTGGCAACGAAATTCTACCAAAGAAAAAGAGACAGTCAAAACAGACACGGAGCACAAGGGGTTCAGTAAAAAATAAGAATCTGAATGATGAGATTGATAAAGCAGCGCAGAATAGCAAAAGAAGAATGGCTCAATGATAAATGCGAGGAGATCGAAGAGCTTGACCAAAAAAGACAAGAACTCTTCAACTACAGAAAGAAACCAAGAATGTGTGTGGCATCAAGAAATGTTCAGCAAAGAGTGGTTGTATTGAAAGGAAGGATGGCATAATCATCTTTGATAAAGATAAGATTCTTGATAGATAAGTGGAATATGTTGGAGACTTGTTTGCTGATGATCGTCCGCCGAAACCGGAGGTAACTGACTGTGAAAGCCCCGATATTCTTAGAAACAGAGGTTATAAATGCTTTAAAAGAGATCAAAAACAACAAGGTAGCAGGATTAGATGGGATCCCGGTCGAAATGCTTTAAGCTTTGGCTGATTATGATGTTGCTCAGATGACTCAGAACAGGATATCTCCCATCAGGCTTGCTGGAATCTGTGTTCATAACACTGTCCACAAAAAAACCAAAGGCAATGGAATGTGGTGACTTCAGGACTATCACTCTCATGAGCCATATCATGAAGATCCTACACAAGATCATTTTGAAGAGGAATCAGATTCTGCTCAGTGAGAACTATGGAGAAACCCAATTTATCTTCAAGTCGGGGTCTGGGACACGATATGCCATATTTACTATGCGCATCATTACGGAGAAGTGCTTGGAAAAGGGAAAAGACCTCTATGTATGCTTCATTGATTATGCTAAGGCATTTGATAGAGTAGAGCACCAGAAAGTTTTCGAGTGTCTCCGCAGTACCGGGATGGACAGTAACCATCTGAGATTGTTTGCAAACCTGTACTGGAACCAAAGGACATGCGTCAGGAATGTTAATGAATTTTCCGATTATGCAGAAATCAATGGAGGTGAGTGTCATTGATGCATCATGTCATCTAGTTTGTTTAATCCATAGACAGACTACATTTTTAAAAGCATTGAAGGCATGCCTGGCATTGACGTTAGTGGAGTAATGATAATCTGAGAATATGCGGATGATACTGTGTTGCTAGCTGATAATAAAGAATCGTTGATGTCATATACCGCCAAAGTAAGGCATTTGGCTTGGACATGAATGTGAAGAAGACCGAAACGATGGTAATACCTCGAAAGGTGGAAATATCAGTAACAATCTCCTGAAACAAGTCAGTGAATTCACATATTTATTACAAAATGCTTATGAAGATGGAAAGAATGGTGGAGAAATAAGGAGAAGAATTGGAATGGCTAAAACTAAGTTTACCCAAGGAAGATATCTACTTCATCCAAGCTCAGACTAGTAAAATTCAACTCTACTGTTTTGAAACATGGACATTGTACTTGGATGATATGAAAAAGCTAGCTGCATTGGAGATGTGGATATTCTGATGCCTTGGCCGTATATCATGGTCAGACAGGAAAACAAATCAGTATGTTCTAGATCATCTGAATGTCACAAAAACCTTGATGAAAGATATTAAATCAAGAAAACTCAAATATTTTAGCCATGTTAAAAGACATCAAAACATGAAAAAAAGTCTACTGAAAGGGATTATAAAAGGCACGAGATGCAGAGGACGCCAGCGCAGTGTGTGGTGTAACAACATAAAGGAGTGGGCAGGAAAGAGTGTGGCCGCATGTAGTAAGGCGTCCATGAACAGAACAGAGTGGAGTTCCATACTCCCCAACCTTCGGACTGAAGACGGCACTTAATAAGAAGAATATACCAAACATGGTAAAAAGTTTTCTTTCGGAGAGATTCAGTATACACTCAAGGGCTTACATACATGAACCACTTAAACATCAAAAGTGACGAAAAATCTGGGCAAGTGTGACAAAATTGATTCATTCCACGATATGCTTTCTTTATTAAACACATTGATAAAGCAAAGTTGTTCAAATTGAATGCATGTCAAAGTAAATCATGTATCAAATATGATTTGCGTGTAACAATGTCGTCCTTTTCATTACAGGGCTGAAATGCGTCCGACAGTTGTTGAAAACGATGAAGAAAAAAGGCCCCAACGGTGACGAAATTGATGTTCTTCAGTAATATACCAAATTGTCCATCCCTTTGCTCTGATGTCCCATGCTAAAGGCGTTCTGTTCGTGGGACGTGTGCTTTGCACTTGAAGGATCAAACGCCAAAGGCAGCAAGGCAGATAATAAAAAGGCAACAAGGCTGACGAAATTGTTTCATTCAACAATACTATTAAAAACATAAACAGCAGATATCCCACTTTGCTCGAGATGCATCCTTATCAATGTGCCATATCAAAGACCTAAAGGTAACGAAAAAAAGTATGTGTGATAAATCATGCAAATTACTACACGATTTCTAAGCTTATTCATAAATAATGTTTGGGTGCCAGTTAAATGTCATAAATATGCTTTACAATGAATTTGCTTTAAATAGCATGTGTTTTGATTACAGGGCTTAAATGCGTCCGCCAGTTGTAAAGGGTGATTGAAATTGATTCCTTCAACAATATGCGTTAGTTATATACCAAACATGCTTAAAACGCCCTAAGTACTGATTTTATCATAGTACGCCCTAACGCCGCAATTGAACATATGTATATTTCTCGCGCTTCTACATCGCTTATAGTATAGCGTACACTTATGAGAGAAAGATGAGTTTCCTGCCTCTCAGTCGTTGTTGTTCCGTTGCCAACAAAGTCTGTGTTATCTTTTCTTTTTTTCAAACGTTGGAATATTTGGCCCAGAATAAGGCAAAATAATGACCATAACACTTCTATACATGGATGCACGTGCGTTGTTTCTTGGATAAAACAAAGCTCATTTGACCACCGTACATTTATTCTTTATACCGAATACATGAAGGTAGTTGATTACAATGAGAAGTCAACTATATCTCATTGTTTGAATGTTCTCCTGTTTTTGAGTCCGTTTTATTAGTCTAATTGATACACTTCTTGTAATTATTTTTACCCTTGGTATTTCCACCTTTCAAGATATTACCATCGTTTTGGTCTTTTTCACATTCATGTCCAGGCCAAATACCTTACTTTGGCGGTATATGACATCAACGAATGTCTGCAGGTCTTGTTCATTATCAGCTAGCAACACAGTATCATCCGCATACATTCAGATTATCATTACTCCACTAACGGCAATACCAGGCATGCCTTCTATGCTTATAAAAATGCATTCTATCTATATATTACAGGTTTGCAATCAATCTCAGATCCTTTACTGTCCATCCAAGTACTGCGGAGACACTCGAAAAATTACTGGTCCTCTACTCTATCATTTAAGGCATTTGCCTTAGCATAATCAGTGAAGCATACATAGAGGTCTTTTCATTTTCCCAAGAGCTTCTCCGTAGTGATGCGCATAGTAAATATGGCACGCGTGTGCCAGAGCCCGACTTGAAGCCAAATTGGGCTTCTCCAGAGTTCTCACTGAGTGGAATCTGATTTCTCTTCAGAATGATCTTGAGTAGGATCTTCATGATATAGTTCATGAGACTGATAGTCCTGAAATCACCACATTCCATTGCCTTTAGTTTTTTTGGGCAGGATTATGAACACGTCTAAATACTGACATACTGGGAGCGGCAGAATCAAGAGACGAATACTTGAAAAAAGACGATTACATTTTCATTCACTCAGGAGTCGAGGAACACTGCCATGGTGAAGGATTATTAGTCAAACAAACATTGAGAATTCGATTGGAGGATATTGGGCAGTAAGTGACCGGGTGATGCTACTGAAGATCAACGCCAAACCTTTTGATCTTGCAATTATCCAAGTTTACGCCCCTACGTCTTCACGTAGTGATGAGGAAATTGAAGTGTTCTTATGAACAAATACAAAAGGCAATCAAACAGACTAAGTCGACAAACGTTGTCATTGTTATGGAAGATTTCAATGCCAAAGTCGGTTCCAATGGTGAAAACGTAGTTGGCAAAATCGGTCTTGGAGATCGTAATGAAATGGGAGAGAGGCTGACTGAGTTCTGCAAAGAGAATCAAATAATTGTGACAAATACATTTTACGAGCATCCTATGAGAAGACGGTATACATGGAAGAGCCCAGGGGACATGTACAAGAATCAAATTGACTTCATTCTCATCAGGGAACGTTTCAGAAAAAGCGTAAAGCAGGCCAGATTTTGCCCAGGTTCTGATATAAACTCAGATCATAATCCAGTGCTTGCTAAGATGAGTGTGAAACTGAAGAAAACATCCATAGGTCCACTCCCGGGAATCGATGTAAATGCACTGAAAGTACATATTTCCGATGAATATGATGTAGCATTTCGCAATTTTTATGAAAGTCTAAATGTAGAAATTGAAGATCAGTCAAATAATGTAGAAGAATCTGTGGGGAAAAAAAAAAAAAACATGGAACAACTTCAATCTCAGCTTACAGTCTGGCAACGAAATTCTACCAAAGAAAAAGAGACAGTCAAAACAGACACGGAGCACAAGGGGTTCAGTAAAAAATAAGAATCTGAATGATGAGATTGATAAAGCAGCGCAGAATAGCAAAAGAAGAATGGCTCAATGATAAATGCGAGGAGATCGAAGAGCTTGACCAAAAAAGACAAGAACTCTTCAACTACAGAAAGAAACCAAGAATGTGTGTGGCATCAAGAAATGTTCAGCAAAGAGTGGTTGTATTGAAAGGAAGGATGGCATAATCATCTTTGATAAAGATAAGATTCTTGATAGATAAGTGGAATATGTTGGAGACTTGTTTGCTGATGATCGTCCGCCGAAACCGGAGGTAACTGACTGTGAAAGCCCCGATATTCTTAGAAACAGAGGTTATAAATGCTTTAAAAGAGATCAAAAACAACAAGGTAGCAGGATTAGATGGGATCCCGGTCGAAATGCTTTAAGCTTTGGCTGATTATGATGTTGCTCAGATGACTCAGTTATTGAACAGGATATCTCCCATCAGGCTTGCTGGAATCTGTGTTCATAACACTGTCCACAAAAAAACCAAAGGCAATGGAATGTGGTGACTTCAGGACTATCACTCTCATGAGCCATATCATGAAGATCCTACTCAAGATCATTTTGAAGAGGAATCAGATTCTGCTCAGTGAGAACTATGGAGAAACCCAATTTATCTTCAAGTCGGGGTCTGGGACACGCCATGCCATATTTACTATGCGCATCATTACGGAGAAGTGCTTGGAAAAGGGAAAAGACCTCTATGTATGCTTCATTGATTATGCTAAGGCATTTGATAGAGTAGAGCACCAGAAAGTTTTCGAGTGTCTCCGCAGTACCGGGATGGACAGTAAGGATCTGAGATTGTTTGCAAACCTGTACTGGAACCAAAGGACATGCGTCAGGAATGTTAATGAATTTTCCGATTATGCAGAAATCAATGGAGGTGAGTGTCATTGATGCATCATGTCATCTAGTTTGTTTAATCCATAGACAGACTACATTTTTAAAAGCATTGAAGGCATGCCTGGCATTGACGTTAGTGGAGTAATGATAATCTGAGAATATGCGGATGATACTGTGTTGCTAGCTGATAATAAAGAATCGTTGATGTCATATACCGCCAAAGTAAGGCATTTGGCTTGGACATGAATGTGAAGAAGACCGAAACGATGGTAATACCTCGAAAGGTGGAAATATCGGTAACAATCTCCTGAAACAAGTCAGTGAATTCACATATTTATTACAAAATGCTTATGAAGATGGAAAGAATGGTGGAGAAATAAGGAGAAGAATTGGAATGGCTAAAACTAAGTTTACCCAAGGAAGATATCTACTTCATCCAAGCTCAGACTAGTAAAATTCAACTCTACTGTTTTGAAACATGGACATTGTACTTGGATGATATGAAAAAGCTAGCTGCATTGGAGATGTGGATATTCTGATGCCTTGGCCGTATATCATGGTCAGACAGGAAAACAAATCAGTATGTTCTAGATCATCTGAATGTCACAAAAACCTTGATGAAAGATATTAAATCAAGAAAACTCAAATATTTTGGCCATTTTAAAAGACATCAAAACATCCAAAAAAGTGTACTGAAAGGGATTATAAAAGGCACGAGATGCAGAGGACGCCAGCGCAGTGTGTGGTGTAACAACATAAAGGAGTGGGCAGGAAAGAGTGTGGCCGCATGTAGTAAGGCGTCCATGAACAGAACAGAGTGGAGTTCCATACTCCCCAACCTTCGGACTGAAGACGGCACTTAATAAGAAGAATATACCAAACATGGTAAAAAGTTTTCTTTCGGAGAGATTCAGTATACACTCAAGGGCTTACATACATGAACCACTTAAACATCAAAAGTGACGAAAAATCTGGGCAAGTGTGACAAAATTGATTCATTCCACGATATGCTTTCTTTATTAAACACATTGATAAAGCAAAGTTGTTCAAATTGAATGCATGTCAAAGTAAATCATGTATCAAATATGATTTGCGTGTAACAATGTCGTCCTTTTCATTACAGGGCTGAAATGCGTCCGACAGTTGTTGAAAACGATGAAGAAAAAAGGCCCCAACGGTGACGAAATTGATGTTCTTCAGTAATATACCAAATTGTCCATCCCTTTGCTCTGATGTCCCATGCTAAAGGCGTTCTGTTCGTGGGACGTGTGCTTTGCACTTGAAGGATCAAACGCCAAAGGCAGCAAGGCAGATAATAAAAAGGCAACAAGGCTGACGAAATTGTTTCATTCAACAATACTATTAAAAACATAAACAGCAGATATCCCACTTTGCTCGAGATGCATCCTTATCAATGTGCCATATCAAAGACCTAAAGGTAACGAAAAAAAGTATGTGTGATAAATCATGCAAATTACTACACGATTTCTAAGCTTATTCATAAATAATGTTTGGGTGCCAGTTAAATGTCATAAATATGCTTTACAATGAATTTGCTTTAAATAGCATGTGTTTTGATTACAGGGCTTAAATGCGTCCGCCAGTTGTAAAGGGTGATTGAAATTGATTCCTTCAACAATATGCGTTAGTTATATACCAAACATGCTTAAAACGCCCTAAGTACTGATTTTATCATAGTACGCCCTAACGCCGCAATTGAACATATGTATATTTCTCGCGCTTCTACATCGCTTATAGTATAGCGTACACTTATGAGAGAAAGATGAGTTTCCTGCCTCTCAGTCGTTGTTGTTCCGTTGCCAACAAAGTCTGTGTTATCTTTTCTTTTTTTCAAACGTTGGAATATTTGGCCCAGAATAAGGCAAAATAATGACCATAACACTTCTATACATGGATGCACGTGCGTTGTTTCTTGGATAAAACAAAGCTCATTTGACCACCGTACATTTATTCTTTATACCGAATACATGAAGGTAGTTGATTACAATGAGAAGTCAACTATATCTCATTGTTTGAATGTTCTCCTGTTTTTGAGTCCGTTTTATTAGTCTAATTGATACACTTCTTGTAATTATTTTTACCCTTGGTATTTCCACCTTTCAAGATATTACCATCGTTTTGGTCTTTTTCACATTCATGTCCAGGCCAAATACCTTACTTTGGCGGTATATGACATCAACGAATGTTTGCAGGTCTTGTTCATTATCAGCTAGCAACACAGTATCATCCGCATACATTCAGATTATCATTACTCCACTAACGGCAATACCAGGCATGCCTTCTATGCTTATAAAAATGCATTCTATCTATATATTAAACAAACGAGGTGACATGATGCATCCCTGACGAACACCTCGTTTGATTTCTGCATAATCGCTGCCGCATGCCCTTTGGTTCCATTACAGGTTTGCAATCAATCTCAGATCCTTTACTGTCCATCCAAGTACTGCGGAGACACTCGAAAAATTACTGGTCCTCTACTCTATCATTTAAGGCATTTGCCTTAGCATAATCAGTGAAGCATACATAGAGGTCTTTTCCCTTTTCCAAGAGCTTCTCCGTAATGATGCGCATAGTAAATATGGCACGCGTGTGCCAGAGCCCGACTTGAAGCCAAATTGGGCTTCTCCAGAGTTCTCACTGAGTGGAATCTGATTTCTCTTCAGAATGATCTTTAGTAGGATCTTCATGATATAGTTCATGAGACTGATAGTCCTGAAATCACCACATTCCATTGCCTTTAGTTTTTTTGGGCAGGATTATGAACACGTCTAAATACTGACATACTGGGAGCGGCAGAATCAAGAGACGAATACTTGAAAAAAGACGATTACATTTTCATTCACTCAGGAGTCGAGGAACACTGCCATGGTGAAGGATTATTAGTCAAACAAACATTGGAGAATTCGATTGGAGGATATTGGGCAGTAAGTGACCGGGTGATGCTACTGAAGATCAACGCCAAACCTTTTGATCTTGCAATTATCCAAGTTTACGCCCCTACGTCTTCACGTAGTGATGAGGAAATTGAAGTGTTCTTATGAACAAATACAAAAGGCCATCAAACAGACTAAGTCGACAAACGTTGTCATTGTTATGGAAGATTTCAATGCCAAAGTCGGTTCCAATGGTGAAAACGTAGTTGGCAAAATCGGTCTTGGAGATCGTAATGAAATGGGAGAGAGGCTGACTGAGTTCTGCAAAGAGAATCAAATAATTGTGACAAATACATTTTACGAGCATCCTATGAGAAGAAGGTATACATGGAAGAGCCCAGGGGACATGTACAAGAATCAAATTGACTTCATTCTCATCAGGGAACGTTTCAGAAACAGCGTAAAGCAGGCCAGATCTTACCCAGGTTCTGATATAAACTCAGATCATAATCCAGTGCTTGCTAAGATGAGTGTGAAACTGAAGAAAACATCCATAGGTCCACTCCCGGGAATCGATGTAAATGCACTGAAAGTACATATTTCCGATGAATATGATGTAGCATTTCGCAATCGTTATGAAAGTCTAAATGTAGAAATTGAAGATCAGTCAAATTATGTAGAAGAATCTGTGGGAAAAAAAAAAACATGGAACAACTTCAATCTCAGCTTACAGTCTGCCAACGAAATTCTACCAAAGAAAAAGAGACAGTCAAAACAGACACGGAGCACAAGGGGTTCAGTAAAAAATAAGAATCTGAATGATGAGATTGATAAAGCAGCACAGAATAGCAAAAGAAGAATGGCTCAATGATAAATGCGAGGAGATCGAAGAGCTTGACGAAAAAACACAAGAACTCTTCAACTACAGAAAGAAACCAAGAATGTGTGTGGCATCAAGAAATGTTCAGCAAAGAGTGGTTGTATTGAAAGGAAGGATGGCATGATCATCTTTGATAAAGATAAGATTCTTGATAGATAAGTGGAATACGTTGGAGACTTGTTTGCTGATGATCGTCCGCCGAAACCGGAGGTAACTGACTGTGAAAGCCCCGATATTCTTAGATACAGAGGTTATAAATGCTTTAAAAGAGATCAAAAACAACAAGGTAGCAGGATTAGAGGGGATCCCTGTCGAAATGCTTTAAGCTTTGGCTGATTATGATGTTGCTCAGATGACTCAGTTATTGAACAGGATATCTCCCATCAGGCTTGCTGGAATCTGTGTTCATAACACTGTCCACAAAAAAACCAAAGGCAATGGAATGTGGTGACTTCAGGACTATCACTCTCATGAGCCATATCATGAAGATCCTACTCAAGATCATTTTGAAGAGGAATCAGATTCTGCTCAGTGAGAACTATGGAGAAACCCAATTTATCTTCAAGTCGGGGTCTGGGACACGCCATGCCATATTTACTATGCGCATCATTACGGAGAAGTGCTTGGAAAAGGGAAAAGACCTCTATGTATGCTTCATTGATTATGCTAAGGCATTTGATAGAGTAGAGCACCAGAAAGTTTTCGAGTGTCTCCGCAGTACCGGGATGGACAGTAAGGATCTGAGATTGATTGCAAACCTGTACTGGAACCAAAGGACATGCGTCAGGATTGTCAATGAATTTTCCGATTATGCAGAAATCAATGGAGGTGAGTGTCAGGGATGCATCATGTCATCTAGTTTGTTTAATCCATAGACAGACTACATTTTTAAAAGCATTGAAGGCATGCCTGGCATTGACGTTAGTGGAGTAATGATAATCTGAGAATATGCGGATGATACTGTGTTGCTAGCTGATAATAAAGAATCGTTGATGTCATATACCGCCAAAGTAAGGCATTTGGCTTGGACATGAATGTGAAGAAGACCGAAACGATGGTAATATCTCGAAAGGTGGAAATATCAGTAACAATCTCCTGAAACAAGTCAGTGAATTCACATATTTATTACAAAATGTTTATGAAGATAGAAAGAATGGTGGAGAAATAAGAAGAATTGGAATGGCTAAAACTAAGTTTACCCAAGGAAGATATCTACTTCATCCAAGCTCAGACTAGTAAAATTCAACTCTACTGTTTTGAAACATGGACATTGTACTTGGATGATATGAAAAAGCTAGCTGCATTGGAGATGTGGATATTCAGATGCCTTGGCCGTATATCATGGTCAGACAGGAAAACAAATCAGTATGTTCTAGATCATCTGAATGTCACAAAAATCTTGATGAAAGATATTAAATCAAGAAAACTCAAATATTTTGGCCATTTTAAAAGACATCAAAACATCCAAAAAAGTGTACTGAAAGGGATTATAGAAGGCACGAGATGCAGAGGACGCCAGCGCAGTGTGTGGTGTAACAACATAAAGGAGTGGGCAGGAAAGAGTGTGGCCGCATGTAGTATGGCGTCCATGAACAGAACAGAGTGGAGTTCCATACTCCCCAACCTTCGGACTGAAGACGGCACTCAATAAGAAGAATATACCAAACATGGTAAAAAGTTTTCTTTCGGAGAGATTCAGTATACACTCAAGGGCTTACATACATGAACCACTTAAACATCAAAAGTGACGAAAAATCTGGGCAAGTGTGACAAAATTGATTCATTCCACGATATGCTTTCCTTATTAAACACATTGATAAAGCAAAGTTGTTCAAATTGAATGCATGTCAAAGTAAATCATGTATCAAATATGATTTGCGTGTAACAATGTCGTCCTTTTCATTACAGGGCTGAAATGCGTCCGACAGTTGTTGAAAACGATGAAGAACAAAGGCCCCAACGGTGACGAAATTGATGCTCTTCAGTAATATACCAAATTGTCCATCCCTTTGCTCTGATGTCCCATGCTAAAGGCGTTCTGTTCGTGGGACGTGTGCTTTGCACTTGAAGGATCAAACGCCAAAGGCAGCAAGGCAGATATAAAAAGGCAACAAGGCTGACGAAATTGTTTCATTCAACAATACTATTAAAAACATAAACAGCAGATATCCCACTTTGCTCGAGATGCATCCTTATCAATGTGCCATATCAAAGACCTAAAGGTAACGAAAAAAAGTATGTGTGATGAAATCATGCAAATTACTACACGATTTCTAAGCTTATTCATAAATAATGTTTGGGTGCCAGTTAAATGTCATAAATATGCTTTACAATGAATTTGCTTTAAATAGCATGTGTTTTGATTACAGGGCTTAAATGCGTCCGCCAGTTGTAAAGGGTGATTGAAATTGATTCCTTCAACAATATGCGTTAGTTATATACCAAACATGCTTACAACGCCCTAAGTACTGATTTTATCATAGTACGCCCTAACGCCGCAATTTAACATATGTATATTTCTCGCGCTTCTACATCGCTTATAGTATAGCGTACACTTATGAGAGAAAGATGAGTTTCCTGCCTCTCAGTCGTTGTTGTTCCGTTGCCAACAAAGTCTGTGTTATCTTTTCTTTTTTTCAAACGTTGGAATATTTGGCCCAGAATAAGGCAAAATAATGACCATAACACTTCTATACATGGATGCACGTGCGTTGTTTATTGGATAAAACAAAGCTCATTTGACCACCGTACATTTATTCTTTATACCGAATACATGAAGGTAGTTCATTACAATGAGAAGTCAACTATATCTCATTGTTTGAATGTTCTGTTTTTGAGTCCGTTTTATTAGTCTAATTGATACACTTCTTGTAATTATTTTTACCCTTTGTATTTCCACCTTTCAAGATATTACCATCGTTTTGGTCTTTTTCACATTCATGTCCAGGCCAAATACCTTACTTTGGCGGTATATGACATCAACGAATGTTTGCAGGTCTTGTTCATTATCAGCTAGCAACACAGTATCATCCGCATACATTCAGATTATCATTACTCCACTAACGGCAATACCAGGCATGCCTTCTATGCTTATAGAAATGCATTCTATCTATGTATTAAACAAACGAGGTGACATGATGCATCCCTGACGAACACCTCGTTTGATTTCTGCATAATCGCTGCCGCATGGCCTTTGGTTCCATTACAGGTTTGCAATCAATCCCAGATCCTTTACTGTCCATCCAAGTACTGCGGAGACACTCGAAAAATTACTGGTCCTCTACTCTATCATTTAAGGCATTTGCCTTAGCATAATCAGTGAAGCATACATAGAGGTCTTTTCCCTTTTCCAAGAGCTTCTCCGTAATGATGCGCATAGTAAATATGGCACGCGTGTGCCAGAGCCCGACTTGAAGCCAAATTGGGCTTCTACAGAGTTCTCACTGAGTGGAATCTGATTTCTCTTCAGAATGATCTTGAGTAGGATCTTCATGATATAGTTCATGAGACTGATAGTCCTGAAATCACCACATTCCATTGCCTTTAGTTTTTTTGGGCAGGATTATGAACACGTCTAAATACTGACATACTGGGAGCGGCAGAATCAAGAGACGAATACTTGAAAAAAGACGATTACATTTTCATTCACTCAGGAGTCGAGGAACACTGCCATGGTGAAGGATTATTAGTCAAACAAACATTGGAGAATTCGATTGGAGGATATTGGGCAGTAAGTGACCGGGTGATGCTACTGAAGATCAACGCCAAACCTTTTGATCTTGCAATTATCCAAGTTTACGCCCCTACGTCTTCACGGAGTGATGAGGAAATTGAAGTGTTCTATGAACAAATACAAAAGGCCATCAAAACAGACTAAGTCGACAAACGTTGTCATTGTTATGGAAGATTTCAATGCCAAAGTCGGTTCCAATGGTGAAAACGTAGTTGGCAAAATCGGTCTTGGAGATCGTAATGAAATGGGAGAGAGGCTGACTGAGTTCTGCAAAGAGAATCAAATAATTGTGACAAATACATTTTCCGAGCATCCTATGAGAAGACGGTATACATGGAAGAGCCCAGGGGACATGTACAAGAATCAAATTGACTTCATTCTCATCAGGGAACGTTTCAGAAACAGCGTAAAGCAGGCCAGATCTTACCCAGGTTCTGATATAAACTCAGATCATAATCCAGTGCTTGCTAAGATGAGTGTGAAACTGAAGAAAACATCCATAGGTCCACTCCCGGGAATCGATGTAAATGCACTGAAAGTACATATTTCCGATGAATATGATGTAGCATTTCGCAATCGTTATGAAAGTCTAAATGTAGAAATTGAAGATCAGTCAAATAATGTAGAAGAATCTGTGGGAAAAAAAAAAACATGGAACAACTTCAATCTCAGCTTACAGTCTGCCAACGAAATTCTACCAAAGAAAAAGAGACAGTCAAAACAGACACGGAGCACAAGGGGTTCAGTAAAAAATAAGAATCTGAATGATGAGATTGATAAAGCAGCGCAGAATAGCAAAAGAAGAATGGCTCAATGATAAATACGAGGAGATCGAAGAGCTTGACGAAAAAAACACAAGAACTCTTCAACTACAGAAAGAAACCAAGAATGTGTGTGGCATCAAGAAATGTTCAGCAAAGAGTGGTTGTATTGAAAGGAAGGATGGCATGATCATCTTTGATAAAGATAAGATTCTTGATAGATAAGTGGAATACGTTGGAGACTTGTTTGCTGATGATCGTCCGCCGAAACCGGAGGTAACTGACTGTGAAAGCCCCGATATTCTTAGATACAGAGGTTATAAATGCTTTAAAAGAGATCAAAAACAACAAGGTAGCAGGATTAGAGGGGATCCCGGTCGAAATGCTTTAAGCTTTGGCTGATTATGATGTTGCTCAGATGACTCAGTTATTTAACAGGATATCTCCCATCAGGCTTGCTGGAATCTGTGTTCATAACACTGTCCACAAAAAAACCAAAGGCAATGGAATGTGGTGACTTCAGGACTATCACTCTCATGAGCCATATCATGAAGATCCTACTCAAGATCATTTTGAAGAGGAATCAGATTCTGCTCAGTGAGAACTATGGAGAAACCCAATTTATCTTCAAGTCGGGGTCTGGGACACGCCATGCCATATTTACTATGCGCATCATTACGGAGAAGTGCTTGGAAAAGGGAAAAGACCTCTATGTATGCTTCATTGATTATGCTAAGGCATTTGATAGAGTAGAGCACCAGAAAGTTTTCGAGTGTCTCCGCAGTACCGGGATGGACAGTTCTCACTGAGCAGAATCTGATTCCTCTTCAAAATGATTGCAAACCTGTACTGGAACCAAAGGACATGCGTCAGGATTGTCAATGAATTTTCCGATTATGCAGAAATCAATGGAGGTGAGTGTCAGGGATGCATCATGTCATCTAGTTTGTTTAATCCATAGACAGACTACATTTTTAAAAGCATTGAAGGCATGCCTGGCATTGACGTTAGTGGAGTAATGATAATCTGAGAATATGCGGATGATACTGTGTTGCTAGCTGATAATAAAGAATCGTTGATGTCATATACCGCCAAAGTAAGGCATTTGGCTTGGACATGAATGTGAAGAAGACCGAAACGATGGTAATACCTCGAAAGGTGGAAATATCAGTAACAATCTCCTGAAACAAGTCAGTGAATTCACATATTTATTACAAAATGCTTATGAAGATGGAAAGAATGGTGGAGAAATAAGGAGAAGAATTGGAATGGCTAAAACTAAGTTTACCCAAGGAAGATATCTACTTCATCCAAGCTCAGACTAGTAAAATTCAACTCTACTGTTTTGAAACATGGACATTGTACTTGGATGATATGAAAAAGCTAGCTGCATTGGAGATGTGGATATTCTGATGCCTTGGCCGTATATCATGGTCAGACAGGAAAACAAATCAGTATGTTCTAGATCATCTGAATGTCACAAAAACCTTGATGAAAGATATTAAATCAAGAAAACTCAAATATTTTGGCCATTTTAAAAGACATCAAAACATCCAAAAAAGTCTACTGAAAGGGATTATAAAAGGCACGAGATGCAGAGGACGCCAGCGCAGTGTGTGGTGTAACAACATAAAGGAGTGGGCAGGAAAGAGTGTGGCCGCATGTAGTAAGGCGTCCATGAACAGAACAGAGTGGAGTTCCATACTCCCCAACCTTCGGACTGAAGACGGCACTTAATAAGAAGAATATACCAAACATGGTAAAAAGTTTTCTTTCGGAGAGATTCAGTATACACTCAAGGGCTTACATACATGAACCACTTAAACATCAAAAGTGACGAAAAATCTGGGCAAGTGTGACAAAATTGATTCATTCCACGATATGCTTTCTTTATTAAACACATTGATAAAGCAAAGTTGTTCAAATTGAATGCATGTCAAAGTAAATCATGTATCAAATATGATTTGCGTGTAACAATGTCGTCCTTTTCATTACAGGGCTGAAATGCGTCCGACAGTTGTTGAAAACGATGAAGAAAAAAGGCCCCAACGATGACGAAATTGATGTTCTTCAGTAATATACCAAATTGTCCATCCCTTTGCTCTGATGTCCCATGCTAAAGGCGTTCTGTTCGTGGGACGTGTGCTTTGCACTTGAAGGATCAAACGCCAAAGGCAGCAAGGCAGATAATAAAAAGGCAACAAGGCTGACGAAATTGTTTCATTCAACAATACTATTAAAAACATAAACAGCAGATATCCCACTTTGCTCGAGATGCATCCTTATCAATGTGCCATATCAAAGACCTAAAGGTAACGAAAAAAAGTATGTGTGATAAATCATGCAAATTACTACACGATTTCTAAGCTTATTCATAAATAATGTTTGGGTGCCAGTTAAATGTCATAAATATGCTTTACAATGAATTTGCTTTAAATAGCATGTGTTTTGATTACAGGGCTTAAATGCGTCCGCCAGTTGTAAAGGGTGATTGAAATTGATTCCTTCAACAATATGCGTTAGTTATATACCAAACATGCTTAAAACGCCCTAAGTACTGATTTTATCATAGTACGCCCTAACGCCGCAATTGAACATATGTATATTTCTCGCGCTTCTACATCGCTTATAGTATAGCGTACACTTATGAGAGAAAGATGAGTTTCCTGCCTCTCAGTCGTTGTTGTTCCGTTGCCAACAAAGTCTGTGTTATCTTTTCTTTTTTTCAAACGTTGGAATATTTGGCCCAGAATAAGGCAAAATAATGACCATAACACTTCTATACATGGGTGCACGTGCGTTGTTTCTTGGATAAAACAAAGCTCATTTGACCACCGTACATTTATTCTTTATACCGAATACATGAAGGTAGTTGATTACAATGAGAAGTCAACTATATCTCATTGTTTGAATGTTCTCCTGTTTTTGAGTCCGTTTTATTAGTGTAATTGATACACTTCTTGCAATTATTTTTACCCTTGGTATTTCCACCTTTCAAGATATTACCATCGTTTTGGTCTTTTTCACGTTCATGTCCAGGCCAAATACCTTACTTTGGCGGTATATGACATCAACGAATGTTTGCAGGTCTTGTTCATTATCAGCTAGCAACACAGTATCATCCGCATATATTCAGATTATCATTACTCCACTAACGGCAATACCAGGCATGCCTTCTATGCTTATAAAAATGCATTCTATCTATATATTAAACAAACGAGGTGACATGATGCATCCCTGACGAACACCTCGTTTGATTTCTGCATAATCGCTGCCGCATGCCCTTTGGTTCCATTACAGGTTTGCAATCAATCTCAGATCCTTTACTGTGCATCCAAGTACTGCGGAGACACTCGAAAAATTACTGGTCCTCTACTCTATCATTTAAGGCATTTGCCTTAGCATAATCAGTGAAGCATACATAGAGGTCTTTTCCCTTTTCCAAGAGCTTCTCCGTAATGATGCGCATAGTAAATATGGCACGCGTGTGCCAGAGCCCGACTTGAAGCCAAATTGGGCTTCTACAGAGTTCTCACTGAGTGGAATCTGATTTCTCTTCAGAATGATCTTGAGTAGGATCTTCATGATATAATTCATGAGACTGATAGTCCTGAAATCACCACATTCCATTGCCTTTAGTTTTTTTGGGCAGAATTATGAACACGTCTAAATACTGACATACTGGGAGCGGCAGAATCAAGAGACGAATACTTGAAAAAAGACGATTACATTTTCATTCACTCAGGAGTCGAGGAACACTGCCATGGTGAAGGATTATTAGTCAAACAAACATTGGAGAATTCGATTGGAGGATATTGGGCAGTAAGTGACCGGGTGATGCTACTGAAGATCAACGCCAAACCTTTTGATCTTGCAATTATCCAAGTTTACGCCCCTACGTCTTCACGGAGTGATGAGGAAATTGAAGTGTTCTATGAACAAATACAAAAGGCCATCAAAACAGACTAAGTCGACAAACGTTGTCATTGTTATGGAAGATTTCAATGCCAAAGTCGATTCCAATGGTGAAAACGTAGTTGGCAAAATCGGTCTTGGAGATCGTAATGAAATGGGAGAGAGGCTGACTGAGTTCTGCAAAGAGAATCAAATAATTGTGACAAATACATTTTACGAGCATCCTATGAGAAGACGGTATACATGGAAGAGCCCAGGGGACATGTACAAGAATCAAATTGACTTCATTCTCATCAGGGAACGTTTCAGAAACAGCGTAAAGCAGGCCAGATCTTACCCAGGTTCTGATATAAACTCAGATCATAATCCAGTGCTTGCTAAGATGAGTGTGAAACTGAAGAAAACATCCATAGGTCCACTCCCGGGAATCGATGTAAATGCACTGAAAGTACATATTTCCGATGAATATGATGTAGCATTTCGCAATCGTTATGAAAGTCTAAATGTAGAAATTGAAGATCAGTCAAATAATGTAGAAGAATCTGTGGGGAAAAAAAAAAAAACATGGAACAACTTCAATCTCAGCTTACAGTCTGCCAACGAAATTCTACCAAAGAAAAAGAGACAGTCGAAACAGACACGGAGCACATGGGGTTCAGTAAAAAATAAGAATCTGAATGATGAGATTGATAAAGCAGCGCAGAATAGCAAAAGAAAAATGGCTCAATGATAAATGCGAGGAGATCGAAGAGCTTGACGAAAAAACACAAGAACTCTTCAACTACAGAAAGAAACCAAGAATGTGTGTGGCATCAAGAAATGTTCAGCAAAGAGTGGTTGTATTGAAAGGAATGATGGCATAATCATCTTTGATAAAGATAAGATTATTGATAGATAAGTGGAATATGTTGGAGACTTGTTTGCTGATGATCGTCCCCCGAAACCGGAGGTAACTGACTGTGAAAGCCCCGATATTCTTAGAAACAGAGGTTATAAATGCTTTAAAAGAGATCAAAAACAACAAGGTAGCAGGATTAGATGGGATCCCGGTCGAAATGCTTTAAGCTTTGGCTGATTATGATGTTGCTCAGATGACTCAGTTATTGAACAGGATATCTCCCATCAGGCTTGCTGGAATCTGTGTTCATAACACTGTCCACAAAAAAACCAAAGGCAATGGAATGTGGTGACTTCAGGACTATCACTCTCATGAGCCATATCATGAAGATCCTACTCAAGATCATTTTGAAGAGGAATCAGATTCTGCTCAGTGAGAACTATGGAGAAACCCAATTTATCTTCAAGTCGGGGTCTGGGACACGCCATGCCATATTTACTATGCGCATCATTACGGAGAAGTGCTTGGAAAAGGGAAAAGACCTCTATGTATGCTTCATTGATTATGCTAAGGCATTTGATAGAGTAGAGCACCAGAAAGTTTTCGAGTGTCTCCGCAGTACCGGGATGGACAGTTCTCACTGAGCAGAATCCGATTCCTCTTCAAAATGATTGCAAACCTGTACTGGAACCAAAGGACATGCGTCAGGATTGTCAATGAATTTTCCGATTATGCAGAAATCAATGGAGGTGAGTGTCAGGGATGCATCATGTCATCTAGTTTGTTTAATCCATAGACAGACTACATTTTTAAAAGCATTGAAGGCATGCCTGGCATTGACGTTAGTGGAGTAATGATAATCTGAGAATATGCGGATGATACTGTGTTGCTAGCTGATAATAAAGAATCGTTGATGTCATATACCGCCAAAGTAAGGCATTTGGCTTGGACATGAATGTGAAGAAGACCGAAACGATGGTAATATCTCGAAAGGTGGAAATATCAGTAACAATCTCCTGAAACAAGTCAGTGAATTCACATATTTATTACAAAATGTTGATGAAGATGGAAAGAATGGTGGAGAAATAAGAAGAATTGGAATGGCTAAAACTAAGTTTACCCAAGGAAGATATCTACTTCATCCAAGCTCAGACTAGTAAAATTCAACTCTACTGTTTTGAAACATGGACATTGTACTTGGATGATATGAAAAAGCTAGCTGCATTGGAGATGTGGATATTCAGATGCCTTGGCCGTATATCATGGTCAGACAGGAAAACAAATCAGTATGTTCTAGATCATCTGAATGTCACAAAAACCTTGATGAAAGATATTAAATCAAGAAAACTCAAATATTTTGGCCATTTTAAAAGACATCAAAACATCCAAAAAAGTGTACTGAAAGGGATTATAGAAGGCACGAGATGCAGAGGACGCCAGCGCAGTGTGTGGTGTAACAACATAAAGGAGTGGGCAGGAAAGAGTGTGGCCGCATGTAGTATTGCGTCCATGAACAGAACAGAGTGGAGTTCCATACTCCCCAACCTTCGGACTGAAGACGGCACTTAATAAGAAGAATATACCAAACATGGTAAAAAGTTTTCTTTCGGAGAGATTCAGTATACACTCAAGCGCTTACATACATGAACCACTTAAACATCAAAAGTGACGAAAAATCTGGGCAAGTGTGACAAAATTGATTCATTCCACGATATGCTTTCCTTATTAAACACATTGATAAAGCAAAGTTGTTCAAATTGAATGCATGTCAAAGTAAATCATGCATCAAATATGACTTGCGTGTAACAATGTCGTCCTTTTCATTACAGGGCTGAAATGCGTCCGACAGTTGTTGAAAACGATGAAGAAAAAAGGCCCCAACGGTGACGAAATTGATGTTCTTCAGTAATATACCAAATTGTCCATCCCTTTGCTCTGATGTCCCATGCTAAAGGTGTTCTGTTCGTGGGACGTGTGCTTTGCACTTGAAGGATCAAACGCCAAACGCAGCAAGGCAGATATAAAAAGGCAACAAGGCTGACGAAATTGTTTCATTCAACAATACTATTAAAAACATAAACAGCAGATATCCCACTTTGCTCGAGATGCATCCTTATCAATGTGCCATATCAAAGACCTAAAGGTAACGAGAAAAAGTATGTGTGATGAAATCATGCAAATTACTACACGATTTCTAAGCTTATTCATAAATAATGTTTGGGTGCCAGTTAAATGTCATAAATATGCTTTACAATGAATTTGCTTTAAATAGCATGTGTTTTGATTACAGGGCTTAAATGCGTCCGCCAGTTGTAAAGGGTGATTGAAATTGATTCCTTCAACAATATGCGTTAGTTATATACCAAACATGCTTAAAACGCCCTAAGTACTGATTTTATCATAGTACGCCCTAACGCCGCAATTTAACATATGTATATTTCTCGCGCTTCTACATCGCTTATAGTATAGCGTACACTTATGAGAGAAAGATGAGTTTCCTGCCTCTCAGTCGTTGTTGTTCCGTTGCCAACAAAGTCTGTGTTATCTTTTCTTTTTTTCAAACGTTGGAATATTTGGCCCAGAATAAGGCAAAATAATGACCATAACACTTCTATACATGGATGCACGTGCGTTGTTTCTTGGATAAAACAAAGCTCATTTGACCACCGTACATTTATTCTTTATACCGAATACATGAAGGTAGTTGATTACAATGAGAAGTCAACTATATCTCATTGTTTGAATGTTCTGTTTTTGAGTCCGTTTTATTAGTCTAATTGATACACTTCTTGTAATTATTTTTACCCTTGGTATTTCCACCTTTCGAGATATTACCATCGTTTTGGTCTTTTTCAAATTCATGTCCAGGCCAAATACCTTACTTTGGCGGTATATGACGTCAACGAATGTTTGCAGGTCTTGTTCATTATCAGCTAGCAACACAGTATCATCCGCATACATTCAGATTATCATTACTCCACTAACGGCAATACCAGGTATGCCTTCTATGCTTATAAAAATGCATTCTATCTATATATTAAACAAACGAGGTGACATGATGCATCCCTGACGAACACCTCGTTTGATTTCTGCATAATCGCTGCCGCATGCCCTTTGGTTCCATTACAGGTTTGCAATCAATCTCAGATCCTTTACTGTCCATCCAAGTACTGCGGAGACACTCGAAAAATTACTGGTCCTCTACTCTATCATTTAAGGCATTTGCCTTAGCATAATCAGTGAAGCATACATAGAGGTCTTTTCCCTTTTCCAAGAGCTTCTCCGTAATGATGCGCATAGTAAATATGGCACGCGTGTGCCAGAGCCCGACTTGAAGCCAAATTGGGCTTCTCCAGAGTTCTCACTGAGTGGAATCTGATTTCTCTTCAGAATGATCTTGAGTAGGATCTTCATGATATAGGTCATGAGACTGATAGTCCTGAAATCACCACATTCCATTGCCTTTAGTTTTTTTGGGCAGGATTATGAACACGTCTAAATACTGACATACTGGGAGCGGCAGAATCAAGAGACGAATACTTGAAAAAAGATGATTACATTTTCATTCACTCAGGAGTCGAGGAACACTGCCATGGTGAAGGATTATTAGTCAAACAAACATTGGAGAATTCGATTGGAGGATATTGGGCAGTAAGTGACCGGGTGATGCTACTGAAGATCAACGCCAAACCTTTTGATCTTGCAATTATCCAAGTTTACGCCCCTACGTCTTCACGGAGTGATGAGGAAATTGAAGTGTTCTATGAACAAATACAAAAGGCCATCAAAACAGACTAAGTCGACAAACGTTGTCATTGTTATGGAAGATTTCAATGCCAAAGTCGGTTCCAATGGTGAAAACGTAGTTGGCAAAATCGGTCTTGGAGATCGTAATGAAATGGGAGAGAGGCTGACTGAGTTCTGCAAAGAGAATCAAATAATTGTGACAAATACATTTTACGAGCATCCTATGAGAAGACGGTATACATGGAAGAGCCCAGGGGACATGTACAAGAATCAAATTGACTTCATTCTCATCAGGGAACGTTTCAGAAACAGCGTAAAGCAGGCCAGATCTTACCCAGGTTCTGATATAAACTCAGATCATAATCCAGTGCTTGCTAAGATGAGTGTGAAACTGAAGAAAACATCCATAGGTCCACTCCCGGGAATCGATGTAAATGCACTGAAAGTACATATTTCCGATGAATATGATGTAGCATTTTGCAATCGTTATGAAAGTCTAAATGTAGAAATTGAAGATCAGTCAAATAATGTAGAAGAATCTGTGGGAAAAAAAAAACATGGAACAACTTCAATCTCAGCTTACAGTCTGCCAACGAAATTCTACCAAAGAAAAAGAGACAGTCAAAACAGACACGGAGCACAAGGGGTTCAGTAAAAAATAAGAATCTGAATGATGAGATTGATAAAGCAGCGCAGAATAGCAAAAGAAGAATGGCTCAATGATAAATACGAGGAGATCGAAGAGCTTGACGAAAAAAACACAAGAACTCTTCAACTACAGAAAGAAACCAAGAATGTGTGTGGCATCAAGAAATGTTCAGCAAAGAGTGGTTGTATTGAAAGGAAGGATGGCATGATCATCTTTGATAAAGATAAGATTCTTGATAGATAAGTGGAATACGTTGGAGACTTGTTTGCTGATGATCGTCCGCCGAAACCGGAGGTAACTGACTGTGAAAGCCCCGATATTCTTAGAAACAGAGGTTATAAATGCTTTAAAAGAGATCAAAAACAACAAGGTAGCAGGATTAGATGGGATCCCGGTCGAAATGCTTTAAGCTTTGGCTGATTATGATGTTGCTCAGATGACTCAGTTATTGAACAGGATATCTCCCATCAGGCTTGCTGGAATCTGTGTTCATAACACTGTCCACAAAAAAACCAAAGGCAATGGAATGTGGTGACTTCAGGACTATCACTCTCATGAGCCATATCATGAAGATCCTACTCAAGATCATTTTGAAGAGGAATCAGATTCTGCTCAGTGAGAACTATGGAGAAACCCAATTTATCTTCAAGTCGGGGTCTGGGACACGCCATGCCATATTTACTATGCGCATCATTACGGAGAAGTGCTTGGAAAAGGGAAAAGACCTCTATGTATGCTTCATTGATTATGCTAAGGCATTTGATAGAGTAGAGCACCAGAAAGTTTTCGAGTGTCTCCGCAGTACCGGGATGGACAGTTCTCACTGAGCAGAATCTGATTCCTCTTCAAAATGATTGCAAACCTGTACTGGAACCAAAGGACATGCGTCAGGATTGTCAATGAATTTTCCGATTATGCAGAAATCAATGGAGGTGAGTGTCAGGGATGCATCATGTCATCTAGTTTGTTTAATCCATAGACAGACTACATTTTTAAAAGCATTGAAGGCATGCCTGGCATTGACGTTAGTGGAGTAATGATAATCTGAGAATATGCGGATGATACTGTGTTGCTAGCTGATAATAAAGAATCGTTGATATCATATACCGCCAAAGTAAGGCATTTGGCTTGGACATGAATGTGAAGAAGACCGAAACGATGGTAATATCTCGAAAGGTGGAAATATCAGTAACAATCTCCTGAAACAAGTCAGTGAATTCACATATTTATTACAAAATGTTTATGAAGATGGAAATAAGGAGAAGAATTGGAATGGCTAAAACTAAGTTTACCCAAGGAAGATATCTACTTCATCCAAGCTCAGACTAGTAAAATTCAACTCTACTGTTTTGAAACATGGACATTGTACTTGGATGATATGAAAAAGCTAGCTGCATTGGAGATGTGGATATTCAGATGCCTTGGCCGTATATCATGGTCAGACAGGAAAACAAATCAGTATGTTCTAGATCATCTGAATGTCACAAAAACCTTCATGAAAGATATTAAATCAAGAAAACTCAAATATTTTGGCCATTTTAAAAGACATCAAAACATCCCAAAAAGTGTACTGAAAGGGATTATAGAAGGCACGAGATGCAGAGGACGCCAGCGCAGTGTGTGGTGTAACAACATAAAGGAGTGGGCAGGAAAGAGTGTGGCCGCATGTAGTAAGGCGTCCATGAACAGAACAGAGTGGAGTTCCATGCTCCCCAACCTTCGGACTGAAGACGGCACTTAATAAGAAGAATATACCAAACATGGTAAAAAGTTTTCTTTCGGAGAGATTCAGTATACACTCAAGCGCTTACATACATGAACCACTTAAACATCAAAAGTGACGAAAAATCTGGACAAGTGTGACAAAATTGATTCATTCCACGATATGCTTTCCTTATTAAACACATTGATAAAGCAAAGTTGTTCAAATTGAATGCATGTCAAAGTAAATCATGCATCAAATATGACTTGCGTGTAACAATGTCGTCCTTTTCATTACAGGGCTGAAATGCGTCCGGCAGTTGTTGAAAACGATGAAGAAAAAAGGCCCCAACGGTGACGAAATTGATGTTCTTCAGTAATATACCAAATTGTCCATCCCTTTGCTCTGATGTCCCATGCTAAAGGTGTTCTGTTCGTGGGACGTGTGCTTTGCACTTGAAGGATCAAACGCCAAAGGCAGCAAGGCAGATATAAAAAGGCAACAAGGCTGACGAAATTGTTTCATTCAACAATACTATTAAAAACATAAACAGCAGATATCCCACTTTGCTCGAGATGCATCCTTATCAATGTGCCATATCAAAGACCTAAAGGTAACGAAAAAAAGTATGTGTGATGAAATCATGCAAATTACTACACGATTTCTAAGCTTATTCATAAATAATGTTTGGGTGCCAGTTAAATGTCATAAATATGCTTTACAATGAATTTGCTTTAAATAGCATGTGTTTTGATTACAGGGCTTAAATGCGTCCGCCAGTTGTAAAGGGTGATTGAAATTGATTCCTTCAACAATATGCGTTAGTTATATACCAAACATGCTTAAAACGCCCTAAGTACTGATTTTATCATAGTACGCCCTAACGCCGCAATTTAACATATGTATATTTCTCGCGCTTCTACATCGCTTATAGTATAGCGTACACTTATGAGAGAAAGATGAGTTTCCTGCCTCTCAGTCGTTGTTGTTCCGTTGCCAACAAAGTCTGTGTTATCTTTTCTTTTTTTCAAACGTTGGAATATTTGGCCCAGAATAAGGCAAAATAATGACCATAACACTTCTATACATGGATGCACGTGCGTTGTTTCTTGGATAAAACAAAGCTCATTTGACCACCGTACATTTATTCTTTATACCGAATACATGAAGGTAGTTGATTACAATGAGAAGTCAACTATATCTCATTGTTTGAATGTTCTGTTTTTGAGTCCGTTTTATTAGTCTAATTGATACACTTCTTGTAATTATTTTTACCCTTGGTATTTCCACCTTTCGAGATATTACCATCGTTTTGGTCTTTTTCACATTCATGTCCAGGCCAAATACCTTACTTTGGCGGTATATGACGTCAACGAATGTTTGCAGGTCTTGTTCATTATCAGCTAGCAACACAGTATCATCCGCATACATTCAGATTATCATTACTCCACTAACGGCAATACCAGGCATGCCTTCTATGCTTATAAAAATGCATTCTATCTATATATTAAACAAACGAGGTGACATGATGCATCCCTGACGAACACCTCGTTTGATTTCTGCATAATCGCTGCCGCATGCCCTTTGGTTCCATTACAGGTTTGCAATCAATCTCAGATCCTTTACTGTCCATCCAAGTACTGCGGAGACACTCGAAAAATTACTGGTCCTCTATCATTTAAGGCATTTGCCTTAGCATAATCAGTGAAGCATACATAGAGGTCTTTTCCCTTTTCCAAGAGCTTCTCCGTAATGATGCGTATAGTAAATATGGCACGCGTGTGCCAGAGCCCGACTTGAAGCCAAATTGGGCTTCTCCAGAGTTCTCACTGAGTGGAATCTGATTTCTCTTCAGAATGATCTTGAGTAGGATCTTCATGATATAGTTCATGAGACTGATAGTCCTGAAATCACCACATTCCATTGCCTTTAGTTTTTTTGGGCAGGATTATGAACACGTCTAAATACTGACATACTGGGAGCGGCAGAATCAAGAGACGAATACTTGAAAAAAGACGATTACATTTTCATTCACTCAGGAGTCGAGGAACACTGCCATGGTGAAGGATTATTAGTCAAACAAACATTGGAGAATTCGATTGGAGGATATTGGGCAGTAAGTGACCGGGTGATGCTACTGAAGATCAACGCCAAACCTTTTGATCTTGCAATTATCCAAGTTTACGCCCCTACGTCTTCACGGAGTGATGAGGAAATTGAAGTGTTCTATGAACAAATACAAAAGGCCATCAAAACAGACTAAGTCGACAAACGTTGTCATTGTTATGGAAGATTTCAATGCCAAAGTCGATTCCAATGGTGAAAACGTAGTTGGCAAAATCGGTCTTGGAGATCGTAATGAAATGGGAGAGAGGCTGACTGAGTTCTGCAAAGAGAATCAAATAATTGTGACAAATACATTTTACGAGCATCCTATGAGAAGACGGTATACATGGAAGAGCCCAGGGGACATGTACAAGAATCAAATTGACTTCATTCTCATCAGGGAACGTTTCAGAAACAGCGTAAAGCAGGCCAGATCTTACCCAGGTTCTGATATAAACTCAGATCATAATCCAGTGCTTGCTAAGATGAGTGTGAAACTGAAGAAAACATCCATAGGTCCACTCCCGGGAATCGATGTAAATGCACTGAAAGTACATATTTCCGATGAATATGATGTAGCATTTCGCAATCGTTATGAAAGTCTAAATGTAGAAATTGAAGATCAGTCAAATAATGTAGAAGAATCTGTGGGGAAAAAAAAAAAACATGGAACAACTTCAATCTCAGCTTACAGTCTGCCAACGAAATTCTACCAAAGAAAAAGAGACAGTCGAAACAGACACGGAGCACAAGGGGTTCAGTAAAAAATAAGAATCTGAATGATGAGATTGATAAAGCAGCGCAGAATAGCAAAAGAAAAATGGCTCAATGATAAATGCGAGGAGATCGAAGAGCTTGACGAAAAAACACAAGAACTCTTCAACTACAGAAAGAAACCAAGAATGTGTGTGGCATCAAGAAATGTTCAGCAAAGAGTGGTTGTATTGAAAGGAATGATGGCATAATCATCTTTGATAAAGATAAGATTATTGATAGATAAGTGGAATATGTTGGAGACTTGTTTGCTGATGATCGTCCCCCGAAACCGGAGGTAACTGACTGTGAAAGCCCCGATATTCTTAGAAACAGAGGTTATAAATGCTTTAAAAGAGATCAAAAACAACAAGGTAGCAGGATTAGATGGGATCCCGGTCGAAATGCTTTAAGCTTTGGCTGATTATGATGTTGCTCAGATGACTCAGTTATTGAACAGGATATCTCCCATCAGGCTTGCTGGAATCTGTGTTCATAACACTGTCCACAAAAAAACCAAAGGCAATGGAATGTGGTGACTTCAGGACTATCACTCTCATGAGCCATATCATGAAGATCCTACTCAAGATCATTTTGAAGAGCAATCAGATTCTGCTCAGTGAGAACTATGGAGAAACCCAATTTATCTTCAAGTCGGGGTCTGGGACACGATATGCCATATTTACTATGCGCATCATTACGGAGAAGTGTTGGGAAAAGGGAAAAGACCTCTATGTATGCTTCATTGATTATGCTAAGGCATTTGATAGAGTAGAGCACCAGAAAGTTTTCGAGTGTCTCCGCAGTACCGGGATGGACAGTAAGGATCTGAGATTGTTTGCAAACCTGTACTGGAACCAAAGGACATGCGTCAGGAATGTTAATGAATTTTCCGATTATGCAGAAATCAATGGAGGTGAGTGTCATTGATGCATCATGTCATCTAGTTTGTTTAATCCATAGACAGACTACATTTTTAAAAGCATTGAAGGCATGCCTGGCATTGACGTTAATGGAGTAATGATAATCTGAAAATATGCGGATGATACTGTGTTGCTAGCTGATAATAAAGAATCGTTGATGTCATATACCGCCAAAGTAAGGCATTTGGCTTGGACATGAATGTGAAGAAGACCGAAACGATGGTAATACCTCGAAAGGTGGAAATATCAGTAACAATCTCCTGAAACAAGTCAGTGAATTCACATATTTATTACAAAATGCTTATGAAGATGGAAAGAATGGTGGAGAAATAAGGAGAAGAATTGGAATGGCTAAAACTAAGTTTACCCAAGGAAGATATCTACTTCATCCAAGCTCAGACTAGTAAAATTCAACTCTACTGTTTTGAAACATGGACATTGTACTTGGATGATATGAAAAAGCTAGCTGCATTGGAGATGTGGATATTCTGATGCCTTGGCCGTATATCATGGTCAGACAGGAAAACAAATCAGTATGTTCTAGATCATCTGAATGTCACAAAAACCTTGATGAAAGATATTAAATCAAGAAAACTCAAATATTTTGGCCATTTTAAAAGACATCAAAACATCCAAAAAAGTCTACTGAAAGGGATTATAAAAGGCACGAGATGCAGAGGACGCCAGCGCAGTGTGTGGTGTAACAACATAAAGGAGTGGGCAGGAAAGAGTGTGGCCGCATGTAGTAAGGCGTCCATGAACAGAACAGAGTGGAGTTCCATACTCCCCAACCTTCGGACTGAAGACGGCACTTAATAAGAAGAATATACCAAACATGGTAAAAAGTTTTCTTTCGGAGAGATTCAGTATACACTCAAGGGCTTACATACATGAACCACTTAAACATCAAAAGTGACGAAAAATCTGGGCAAGTGTGACAAAATTGATTCATTCCACGATATGCTTTCTTTATTAAACACATTGATAAAGCAAAGTTGTTCAAATTGAATGCATGTCAAAGTAAATCATGTATCAAATATGATTTGCGTGTAACAATGTCGTCCTTTTCATTACAGGGCTGAAATGCGTCCGACAGTTGTTGAAAACGATGAAGAAAAAAGGCCCCAACGATGACGAAATTGATGTTCTTCAGTAATATACCAAATTGTCCATCCCTTTGCTCTGATGTCCCATGCTAAAGGCGTTCTGTTCGTGGGACGTGTGCTTTGCACTTGAAGGATCAAACGCCAAAGGCAGCAAGGCAGATAATAAAAAGGCAACAAGGCTGACGAAATTGTTTCATTCAAGAATACTATTAAAAACATAAACAGCAGATATCCCACTTTGCTCGAGATGCATCCTTATAAATGTGCCATATCAAAGACCTAAAGGTAACGAAAAAAAGTATGTGTGATAAATCATGCAAATTACTACACGATTTCTAAGCTTATTCATAAATAATGTTTGGGTGCCAGTTAAATGTCATAAATATGCTTTACAATGAATTTGCTTTAAATAGCATGTGTTTTGATTACAGGGCTTAAATGCGTCCGCCAGTTGTAAAGGGTGATTGAAATTGATTCCTTCAACAATATGCGTTAGTTATATACCAAACATGCTTAAAACGCCCTAAGTACTGATTTTATCATAGTACGCCCTAACGCCGCAATTGAACATATGTATATTTCTCGCGCTTCTACATCGCTTATAGTATAGCGTACACTTATGAGAGAAAGATGAGTTTCCTGCCTCTCAGTCGTTGTTGTTCCGTTGCCAACAAAGTCTGTGTTATCTTTTCTTTTTTTCAAACGTTGGAATATTTGGCCCAGAATAAGGCAAAATAATGACCATAACACTTCTATACATGGATGCACGTGCGTTGTTTCTTGGATAAAACAAAGCTCATTTGACCACCGTACATTTATTCTTTATACCGAATACATGAAGGTAGTTGATTACAATGAGAAGTCAACTATATCTCATTGTTTGAATGTTCTCCTGTTTTTGAGTCCGTTTTATTAGTCTAATTGATACACTTCTTGTAATTATTTTTACCCTTGGTATTTCCACCTTTCAAGATATTACCATCGTTTTGGTCTTTTTCACATTCATGTCCAGGCCAAATACCTTACTTTGGCGGTATATGACATCAACGAATGTTTGCAGGTCTTGTTCATTATCAGCTAGCAACACAGTATCATCCGCATACATTCAGATTATCATTACTCCACTAACGGCAATACCAGGCATGCCTTCTATGCTTATAAAAATGCATTCTATCTATATATTAAACAAACGAGGTGACATGATGCATCCCTGACGAACACCTCGTTTGATTTCTGCATAATCGCTGCCGCATGCCCTTTGGTTCCATTACAGGTTTGCAATCAATCTCAGATCCTTTACTGTCCATCCAAGTACTGCGGAGACACTCGAAAAATTACTGGTCCTCTATCATTTAAGGCATTTGCCTTAGCATAATCAGTGAAGCATACATAGAGGTCTTTTCCCTTTTCCAAGAGCTTCTCCGTAATGATGCGCATAGTAAATATGGCACGCGTGTGCCAGAGCCCGACTTGAAGCCAAATTGGGCTTCTCCAGAGTTCTCACTGAGTGGAATCTGATTTCTCTTCAGAATGATCTTTAGTAGGATCTTCATGATATAGTTCATGAGACTGATAGTCCTGAAATCACCACATTCCATTGCCTTTAGTTTTTTCGGGCAGGATTATGAACACGTCTAAATACTGACATACTGGGAGCGGCAGAATCAAGAGACGAATACTTGAAAAAAGACGATTACATTTTCATTCACTCAGGAATCGAGGAACACTGCCATGGTGAAGGATTATTAGTCAAACAAACATTGGAGAATTCGATTGGAGGATATTGGGCAGTAAGTGACCGGGTGATGCTACTGAAGATCAACGCCAAACCTTTTGATCTTGCAATTATCCAAGTTTACGCCCCTACGTCTTCACGTAGTGATGAGGAAATTGAAGTGTTCTTATGAACAAATACAAAAGGCCATCAAACAGACTAAGTCGACAAACGTTGTCATTGTTATGGAAGATTTCAATGCCAAAGTCGGTTCCAATGGTTAAAACGTAGTTGGCAAAATCGGTCTTGGAGATCGTAATGAAATGGGAGAGAGGCTGACTGAGTTCTGCAAAGAGAATCAAATAATTGTGACAAATACATTTTACGAGCATCCTATGAGAAGAAGGTATACATGGAAGAGCCCAGGGGACATGTACAAGAATCAAATTGACTTCATTCTCATCAGGGAACGTTTCAGAAACAGCGTAAAGCAGGCCAGATCTTACCCAGGTTCTGATATAAACTCAGATCATAATCCAGTGCTTGCTAAGATGAGTGTGAAACTGAAGAAAACATCCATAGGTCCACTCCCGGGAATCGATGTAAATGCACTGAAAGTACATATTTCCGATGAATATGATGTAGCATTTCGCAATCGTTATGAAAGTCTAAATGTAGAAATTGAAGATCAGTCAAATTATGTAGAAGAATCTGTGGGAAAAAAAAAAAACATGGAACAACTTCAATCTCAGCTTACAGTCTGCCAACGAAATTCTACCAAAGAAAAAGAGACAGTCAAAACAGACACGGAGCACAAGGGGTTCAGTAAAAAATAAGAATCTGAATGATGAGATTGATAAAGCAGCACAGAATAGCAAAAGAAGAATGGCTCAATGATAAATGCGAGGAGATCGAAGAGCTTGACGAAAAAACACAAGAACTCTTCAACTACAGAAAGAAACCAAGAATGTGTGTGGCATCAAGAAATGTTCAGCAAAGAGTGGTTGTATTGAAAGGAAGGATGGCATGATCATCTTTGATAAAGATAAGATTCTTGATAGATAAGTGGAATACGTTGGAGACTTGTTTGCTGATGATCGTCCGCCGAAACCGGAGGTAACTGACTGTGAAAGCCCCGATATTCTTAGATACAGAGGTTATAAATGCTTTAAAAGAGATCAAAAACAACAAGGTAGCAGGATTAGAGGGGATCCCGGTCGAAATGCTTTAAGCTTTGGCTGATTATGATGTTGCTCAGATGACTCAGTTATTGAACAGGATATCTCCCATCAGGCTTGCTGGAATCTGTGTTCATAACACTGTCCACAAAAAAACCAAAGGCAATGGAATGTGGTGACTTCAGGACTATCACTCTCATGAGCCATATCATGAAGATCCTACTCAAGATCATTTTGAAGAGGAATCAGATTCTGCTCAGTGAGAACTATGGAGAAACCCAATTTATCTTCAAGTCGGGGTCTGGGACACGCCATGCCATATTTACTATGCGCATCATTACGGAGAAGTGCTTGGAAAAGGGAAAAGACCTCTATGTATGCTTCATTGATTATGCTAAGGCATTTGATAGAGTAGAGCACCAGAAAGTTTTCGAGTGTCTCCGCAGTACCGGGATGGACAGTTCTCACTGAGCAGAATCTGATTCCTCTTCAAAATGATTGCAAACCTGTACTGGAACCAAAGGACATGCGTCAGGATTGTCAATGAATTTTCCGATTATGCAGAAATCAATGGAGGTGAGTGTCAGGGATGCATCATGTCATCTAGTTTGTTTAATCCATAGACAGACTACATTTTTAAAAGCATTGAAGGCATGCCTGGCATTGACGTTAGTGGAGTAATGATAATCTGAGAATATGCGGATGATACTGTGTTGCTAGCTGATAATAAAGAATCGTTGATGTCATATACCGCCAAAGTAAGGCATTTGGCTTGGACATGAATGTGAAGAAGACCGAAACGATGGTAATACCTCGAAAGGTGGAAATATCAGTAACAATCTCCTGAAACAAGTCAGTGAATTCACATATTTATTAGAAAATGCTTAGAAGATGGAAAGAATGGTGGAGAAATAAGAAGAATTTTAATGGCTAAAACTAAGTTTACCCAAGGAAGATATCTACTTCATCCAAGCTCAGACTAGTAAAATTCAACTCTACTGTTTTGAAACATGGACATTGTACTTGGATGATATGAAAAAGCTAGCTGCATTGGAGATGTGGATATTCTGATGCCTTGGCCGTATATCATGGTCAGACAGGAAAACAAATCAGTATGTTCTAGATCATCTGAATGTCACAAAAACCTTGATGAAAGATATTAAATCAAGAAAACTCAAATATTTTGGCCATTTTAAAAGACATCAAAACATCCAAAAAAGTCTACTTGAAAGGGATTATAAAAGGCACGAGATGCAGAGGACGCCAGCGCAGTGTGTGGTGTAACAACATAAAGGAGTGGGCAGGAAAGAGTGTGGCCGCATGTAGTAAGGCGTCCATGAACAGAACAGAGTGGAGTTCCATACTCCCCAACCTTCGGACTGAAGACGGCACTTAATAAGAAGAATATACCAAACATGGTAAAAAGTTTTCTTTCGGAGAGATTCAGTATACACTCAAGGGCTTACATACATGAACCACTTAAACATCAAAAGTGACGAAAAATCTGGGCAAGTGTGACAAAATTGATTCATTCCACGATATGCTTTCTTTATTAAACACATTGATAAAGCAAAGTTGTTCAAATTGAATGCATATCAAAGTAAATCATGTATCAAATATGATTTGCGTGTAACAATGTCGTCCTTTTCATTACAGGGCTGAAATGCGTCCGACAGTTGTTGAAAACGATGAAGAAAAAAGGCCCCAACGATGACGAAATTGATGTTCTTCAGTAATATACCAAATTGTCCATCCCTTTGCTCTGATGTCCCATGCTAAAGGCGTTCTGTTCGTGGGACGTGTGCTTTGCACTTGAAGGATCAAACGCCAAAGGCAGCAAGGCAGATAATAAAAAGGCAACAAGGCTGACGAAATTGTTTCATTCAACAATACTATTAAAAACATAAACAGCAGATATCCCACTTTGCTCGAGATGCATCCTTATCAATGTGCCATATCAAAGACCTAAAGGTAACGAAAAAAAGTATGTGTGATAAATCATGCAAATTACTACACGATTTCTAAGCTTATTCATAAATAATGTTTGGGTGCCAGTTAAATGTCATAAATATGCTTTACAATGAATTTGCTTTAAATAGCATGTGTTTTGATTACAGGGCTTAAATGCGTCCGCCAGTTGTAAAGGGTGATTGAAATTGATTCCTTCAACAATATGCGTTAGTTATATACCAAACATGCTTAAAACGCCCTAAGTACTGATTTTATCATAGTACGCCCTAACGCCGCAATTTAACATATGTATATTTCTCGCGCTTCTACATCGCTTATAGTATAGCGTACACTTATGAGAGAAAGATGAGTTTCCTGCCTCAGTCGTTGTTGTTCCGTTGCCAACAAAGTCTGTGTTATCTTTTCTTTTTTTCAAACGTTGGAATATTTGGCCCAGAATAAGGCAAAATAATGACCATAACACTTCTATACATGGATGCACGTGCGTTGTTTCTTGGATAAAACAAAGCTCATTTGACCACCGTACATTTATTCTTTATACCGAATACATGAAGGTAGTTGATTACAATGAGAAGTCAACTATATCTCATTGTTTGAATGTTCTCCTGTTTTTGAGTCCGTTTTATTAGTGTAATTGATACACTTCTTGCAATTATTTTTACCCTTGGTATTTCCACCTTTCAAGATATTACCATCGTTTTGGTCTTTTTCACGTTCATGTCCAGGCCAAATACCTTACTTTGGCGGTATATGACATCAACGAATGTTTGCAGGTCTTGTTCATTATCAGCTAGCAACACAGTATCATCCGCATATATTCAGATTATCATTACTCCACTAACGGCAATACCAGGCATGCCTTCTATGCTTATAAAAATGCATTCTATCTATGTATTAAACAAACGAGGTGACATGATGCATCCCTGACGAACACCTCGTTTGATTTCTGCATAATCGCTGCCGCATGGCCTTTGGTTCCATTACAGGTTTGCAATCAATCCCAGATCCTTTACTGTCCATCCAAGTACTGCGGAGACACTCGAAAAATTACTGGTCCTCTACTCTATCATTTAAGGCATTTGCCTTAGCATAATCAGTGAAGCATACATAGAGGTCTTTTCCCTTTTCCAAGAGCTTCTCCGTAATGATGCGCATAGTAAATATGGCACGCGTGTGCCAGAGCCCGACTTGAAGCCAAATTGGGCTTCTACAGAGTTCTCACTGAGTGGAATCTGATTTCTCTTCAGAATGATCTTTAGTAGAATCTTCATGATATAGTTCATGAGACTGATAGTCCTGAAATCACCACATTCCATTGCCTTTAGTTTTTTTGGGCAGGATTATGAACACGTCTAAATACTGACATACTGGGAGCGGCAGAATCAAGAGACGAATACTTGAAAAAAGACGATTACATTTTCATTCACTCAGGAGTCGAGGAACACTGCCATGGTGAAGGATTATTAGTCAAACAAACATTGGAGAATTCGATTGGAGGATATTGGGCAGTAAGTGACCGGGTGATGCTACTGAAGATCAACGCCAAACCTTTTGATCTTGCAATTATCCAAGTTTACGCCCCTACGTCTTCACGGAGTGATGAGGAAATTGAAGTGTTCTATGAACAAATACAAAAGGCCATCAAAACAGACTAAGTCGACAAACGTTGTCATTGTTATGGAAGATTTCAATGCCAAAGTCGGTTCCAATGGTGAAAACGTAGTTGGCAAAATCGGTCTTGGAGATCGTAATGAAATGGGAGAGAGGCTGACTGAGTTCTGCAAAGAGAATCAAATAATTGTGACAAATACATTTTCCGAGCATCCTATGAGAAGACGGTATACATGGAAGAGCCCAGGGGACATGTACAAGAATCAAATTGACTTCATTCTCATCAGGGAACGTTTCAGAAACAGCGTAAAGCAGGCCAGATCTTACCCAGGTTCTGATATAAACTCAGATCATAATCCAGTGCTTGCTAAGATGAGTGTGAAACTGAAGAAAACATCCATAGGTCCACTCCCGGGAATCGATGTAAATGCACTGAAAGTACATATTTCCGATGAATATGATGTAGCATTTCGCAATCGTTATGAAAGTCTAAATGTAGAAATTGAAGATCAGTCAAATAATGTAGAAGAATCTGTGGGAAAAAAAAAAACATGGAACAACTTCAATCTCAGCTTACAGTCTGCCAACGAAATTCTACCAAAGAAAAAGAGACAGTCAAAACAGACACGGAGCACAAGGGGTTCAGTAAAAAATAAGAATCTGAATGATGAGATTGATAAAGCAGCGCAGAATAGCAAAAGAAGAATGGCTCAATGATAAATACGAGGAGATCGAAGAGCTTGACGAAAAAAACACAAGAACTCTTCAACTACAGAAAGAAACCAAGAATGTGTGTGGCATCAAGAAATGTTCAGCAAAGAGTGGTTGTATTGAAAGGAAGGATGGCATGATCATCTTTGATAAAGATAAGATTCTTGATAGATAAGTGGAATACGTTGGAGACTTGTTTGCTGATGATCGTCCGCCGAAACCGGAGGTAACTGACTGTGAAAGCCCCGATATTCTTAGATACAGAGGTTATAAATGCTTTAAAAGAGATCAAAAACAACAAGGTAGCAGGATTAGAGGGGATCCCGGTCGAAATGCTTTAAGCTTTGGCTGATTATGATGTTGCTCAGATGACTCAGTTATTGAACAGGATATCTCCCATCAGGCTTGCTGGAATCTGTGTTCATAACACTGTCCACAAAAAAACCAAAGGCAATGGAATGTGGTGACTTCAGGACTATCACTCTCATGAGCCATATCATGAAGATCCTACTCAAGATCATTTTGAAGAGGAATCAGATTCTGCTCAGTGAGAACTATGGAGAAACCCAATTTATCTTCAAGTCGGGGTCTGGGACACGCCATGCCATATTTACTATGCGCATCATTACGGAGAAGTGCTTGGAAAAGGGAAAAGACCTCTATGTATGCTTCATTGATTATGCTAAGGCATTTGATAGAGTAGAGCACCAGAAAGTTTTCGAGTGTCTCCGCAGTACCGGGATGGACAGTTCTCACTGAGCAGAATCTGATTCCTCTTCAAAATGATTGCAAACCTGCACTGGAACCAAAGGACATGCGTCAGGATTGTCAATGAATTTTCCGATTATGCAGAAATCAATGGAGGTGAGTGTCAGGGATGCATCATGTCATCTAGTTTGTTTAATCCATAGACAGACTACATTTTTAAAAGCATTGAAGGCATGCCTGGCATTGACGTTAGTGGAGTAATGATAATCTGAGAATATGCGGATGATACTGTGTTGCTAGCTGATAATAAAGAATCGTTGATGTCATATACCGCCAAAGTAAGGCATTTGGCTTGGACATGAATGTGAAGAAGACCGAAACGATGGTAATACCTCGAAAGGTGGAAATATCAGTAACAATCTCCTGAAACAAGTCAGTGAATTCACATATTTATTAGAAAATGCTTAGAAGATGGAAAGAATGGTGGAGAAATAAGAAGAATTTTAATGGCTAAAACTAAGTTTACCCAAGGAAGATATCTACTTCATCCAAGCTCAGACTAGTAAAATTCAACTCTACTGTTTTGAAACATGGACATTGTACTTGGATGATATGAAAAAGCTAGCTGCATTGGAGATGTGGATATTCTGATGCCTTGGCCGTATATCATGGTCAGACAGGAAAACAAATCAGTATGTTCTAGATCATCTGAATGTCACAAAAACCTTGATGAAAGATATTAAATCAAGAAAACTCAAATATTTTGGCCATTTTAAAAGACATCAAAACATCCAAAAAAGTCTACTTGAAAGGGATTATAAAAGGCACGAGATGCAGAGGACGCCAGCGCAGTGTGTGGTGTAACAACATAAAGGAGTGGGCAGGAAAGAGTGTGGCCGCATGTAGTAAGGCGTCCATGAACAGAACAGAGTGGAGTTCCATACTCCCCAACCTTCGGACTGAAGACGGCACTTAATAAGAAGAATATACCAAACATGGTAAAAAGTTTTCTTTCGGAGAGATTCAGTATACACTCAAGGGCTTACATACATGAACCACTTAAACATCAAAAGTGACGAAAAATCTGGGCAAGTGTGACAAAATTGATTCATTCCACGATATGCTTTCTTTATTAAACACATTGATAAAGCAAAGTTGTTCAAATTGAATGCATATCAAAGTAAATCATGTATCAAATATGATTTGCGTGTAACAATGTCGTCCTTTTCATTACAGGGCTGAAATGCGTCCGACAGTTGTTGAAAACGATGAAGAAAAAAGGCCCCAACGATGACGAAATTGATGTTCTTCAGTAATATACCAAATTGTCCATCCCTTTGCTCTGATGTCCCATGCTAAAGGCGTTCTGTTCGTGGGACGTGTGCTTTGCACTTGAAGGATCAAACGCCAAAGGCAGCAAGGCAGATAATAAAAAGGCAACAAGGCTGACGAAATTGTTTCATTCAACAATACTATTAAAAACATAAACAGCAGATATCCCACTTTGCTCGAGATGCATCCTTATCAATGTGCCATATCAAAGACCTAAAGGTAACGAAAAAAAGTATGTGTGATAAATCATGCAAATTACTACACGATTTCTAAGCTTATTCATAAATAATGTTTGGGTGCCAGTTAAATGTCATAAATATGCTTTACAATGAATTTGCTTTAAATAGCATGTGTTTTGATTACAGGGCTTAAATGCGTCCGCCAGTTGTAAAGGGTGATTGAAATTGATTCCTTCAACAATATGCGTTAGTTATATACCAAACATGCTTAAAACGCCCTAAGTACTGATTTTATCATAGTACGCCCTAACGCCGCAATTTAACATATGTATATTTCTCGCGCTTCTACATCGCTTATAGTATAGCGTACACTTATGAGAGAAAGATGAGTTTCCTGCCTCTCAGTCGTTGTTGTTCCGTTGCCAACAAAGTCTGTGTTATCTTTTCTTTTTTTCAAACGTTGGAATATTTGGCCCAGAATAAGGCAAAATAATGACCATAACACTTCTATACATGGATGCACGTGCGTTGTTTCTTGGATAAAACAAAGCTCATTTGACCACCGTACATTTATTCTTTATACCGAATACATGAAGGTAGTTGATTACAATGAGAAGTCAACTATATCTCATTGTTTGAATGTTCTCCTGTTTTTGAGTCCGTTTTATTAGTGTAATTGATACACTTCTTGCAATTATTTTTACCCTTGGTATTTCCACCTTTCAAGATATTACCATCGTTTTGGTCTTTTTCACGTTCATGTCCAGGCCAAATACCTTACTTTGGCGGTATATGACATCAACGAATGTTTGCAGGTCTTGTTCATTATCAGCTAGCAACACAGTATCATCCGCATATATTCAGATTATCATTACTCCACTAACGGCAATACCAGGCATGCCTTCTATGCTTATAAAAATGCATTCTATCTATATATTAAACAAACGAGGTGACATGATGCATCCCTGACGAACACCTCGTTTGATTTCTGCATAATCGCTGCCGCATGCCCTTTGGTTCCATTACAGGTTTGCAATCAATCTCAGATCCTTTACTGTGCATCCAAGTACTGCGGAGACACTCGAAAAATTACTGGTCCTCTACTCTATCATTTAAGGCATTTGCCTTAGCATAATCAGTGAAGCATACATAGAGGTCTTTTCCCTTTTCCAAGAGCTTCTCCGTAATGATGCGCATAGTAAATATGGCACGCGTGTGCCAGAGCCCGACTTGAAGCCAAATTGGGCTTCTACAGAGTTCTCACTGAGTGGAATCTGATTTCTCTTCAGAATGATCTTGAGTAGGATCTTCATGATATAGTTCATGAGACTGATAGTCCTGAAATCACCACATTCCATTGCCTTTAGTTTTTTTGGGCAGAATTATGAACACGTCTAAATACTGACATACTGGGAGCGGCAGAATCAAGAGACGAATACTTGAAAAAAGACGATTACATTTTCATTCACTCAGGAGTCGAGGAACACTGCCATGGTGAAGGATTATTAGTCAAACAAACATTGGAGAATTCGATTGGAGGATATTGGGCAGTAAGTGACCGGGTGATGCTACTGAAGATCAACGCCAAACCTTTTGATCTTGCAATTATCCAAGTTTACGCCCCTACGTCTTCACGGAGTGATGAGGAAATTGAAGTGTTCTATGAACAAATACAAAAGGCCATCAAAACAGACTAAGTCGACAAACGTTGTCATTGTTATGGAAGATTTCAATGCCAAAGTCGATTCCAATGGTGAAAACGTAGTTGGCAAAATCGGTCTTGGAGATCGTAATGAAATGGGAGAGAGGCTGACTGAGTTCTGCAAAGAGAATCAAATAATTGTGACAAATACATTTTACGAGCATCCTATGAGAAGACGGTATACATGGAAGAGCCCAGGGGACATGTACAAGAATCAAATTGACTTCATTCTCATCAGGGAACGTTTCAGAAACAGCGTAAAGCAGGCCAGATCTTACCCAGGTTCTGATATAAACTCAGATCATAATCCAGTGCTTGCTAAGATGAGTGTGAAACTGAAGAAAACATCCATAGGTCCACTCCCGGGAATCGATGTAAATGCACTGAAAGTACATATTTCCGATGAATATGATGTAGCATTTCGCAATCGTTATGAAAGTCTAAATGTAGAAATTGAAGATCAGTCAAATAATGTAGAAGAATCTGTGGGGAAAAAAAAAAAACATGGAACAACTTCAATCTCAGCTTACAGTCTGCCAACGAAATTCTACCAAAGAAAAAGAGACAGTCGAAACAGACACGGAGCACAAGGGGTTCAGTAAAAAATAAGAATCTGAATGATGAGATTGATAAAGCAGCGCAGAATAGCAAAAGAAAATGGCTCAATGATAAATGCGAGGAGATCGAAGAGCTTGACGAAAAAACACAAGAACTCTTCAACTACAGAAAGAAACCAAGAATGTGTGTGGCATCAAGAAATGTTCAGCAAAGAGTGGTTGTATTGAAAGGAAGGATGGCATAATCATCTTTGATAAAGATAAGATTATTGATAGATAAGTGGAATATGTTGGAGACTTGTTTGCTGATGATCGTCCCCCGAAACCGGAGGTAACTGACTGTGAAAGCCCCGATATTCTTAGAAACAGAGGTTATAAATGCTTTAAAAGAGATCAAAAACAACAAGGTAGCAGGATTAGATGGGATCCCGGTCGAAATGCTTTAAGCTTTGGCTGATTATGATGTTGCTCAGATGACTCAGTTATTGAACAGGATATCTCCCATCAGGCTTGCTGGAATCTGTGTTCATAACACTGTCCACAAAAAAAACCAAAGGCAATGGAATGTGGTGACTTCAGGACTATCACTCTCATGAGCCATATCATGAAGATCCTACTCAAGATCATTTTGAAGAGGAATCAGATTCTGCTCAGTGAGAACTATGGAGAAACCCAATTTATCTTCAAGTCGGGGTCTGGGACACGCCATGCCATATTTACTATGCGCATCATTACGGAGAAGTGCTTGGAAAAGGGAAAAGACCTCTATGTATGCTTCATTGATTATGCTAAGGCATTTGATAGAGTAGAGCACCAGAAAGTTTTCGAGTGTCTCCGCAGTACCGGGATGGACAGTTCTCACTGAGCAGAATCCGATTCCTCTTCAAAATGATTGCAAACCTGTACTGGAACCAAAGGACATGCGTCAGGATTGTCAATGAATTTTCCGATTATGCAGAAATCAATGGAGGTGAGTGTCAGGGATGCATCATGTCATCTAGTTTGTTTAATCCATAGACAGACTACATTTTTAAAAGCATTGAAGGCATGCCTGGCATTGACGTTAGTGGAGTAATGATAATCTGAGAATATGCGGATGATACTGTGTTGCTAGCTGATAATAAAGAATCGTTGATGTCATATACCGCCAAAGTAAGGCATTTGGCTTGGACATGAATGTGAAGAAGACCGAAACGATGGTAATATCTCGAAAGGTGGAAATATCAGTAACAATCTCCTGAAACAAGTCAGTGAATTCACATATTTATTACAAAATGTTTATGAAGATAGAAAGAATGGTGGAGAAATAAGAAGAATTGGAATGGCTAAAACTAAGTTTACCCAAGGAAGATATCTACTTCATCCAAGCTCAGACTAGTAAAATTCAACTCTACTGTTTTGAAACATGGACATTGTACTTGGATGATATGAAAAAGCTAGCTGCATTGGAGATGTGGATATTCAGATGCCTTGGCCGTATATCATGGTCAGACAGGAAAACAAATCAGTATGTTCTAGATCATCTGAATGTCACAAAAACCTTGATGAAAGATATTAAATCAAGAAAACTCAAATATTTTGGCCATTTTAAAAGACATCAAAACATCCAAAAAAGTGTACTGAAAGGGATTATAGAAGGCACGAGATGCAGAGGACGCCAGCGCAGTGTGTGGTGTAACAACATAAAGGAGTGGGCAGGAAAGAGTGTGGCCGCATGTAGTATGGCGTCCATGAACAGAACAGAGTGGAGTTCCATACTCCCCAACCTTCGGACTGAAGACGGCACTGAATAAGAAGAATATACCAAACATGGTAAAAAGTTTTCTTTCGGAGAGATTCAGTATACACTCAAGGGCTTACATACATGAACCACTTAAACATCAAAAGTGACGAAAAATCTGGGCAAGTGTGACAAAATTGATTCATTCCACGATATGCTTTCCTTATTAAACACATTGATAAAGCAAAGTTGTTCAAATTGAATGCATGTCAAAGTAAATCATGTATCAAATATGATTTGCGTGTAACAATGTCGTCCTTTTCATTACAGGGCTGAAATGCGTCCGACAGTTGTTGAAAACGATGAAGAACAAAGGCCCCAACGGTGACGAAATTGATGCTCTTCAGTAATATACCAAATTGTCCATCCCTTTGCTCTGATGTCCCATGCTAAAGGCGTTCTGTTCGTGGGACGTGTGCTTTGCACTTGAAGGATCAAACGCCAAAGGCAGCAAGGCAGATATAAAAAGACAACAAGGCTGACGAAATTGTTTCATTCAACAATACTATTAAAAACATAAACAGCAGATATCCCACTTTGCTCGAGATGCATCCTTATCAATGTGCCATATCAAAGACCTAAAGGTAACGAAAAAAAGTATGTGTGATGAAATCATGCAAATTACTACACGATTTCTAAGCTTATTCATAAATAATGTTTGGGTGCCAGTTAAATGTCATAAATATGCTTTACAATGAATTTGCTTTAAATAGCATGTGTTTTGATTACAGGGCTTAAATGCGTCCGCCAGTTGTAAAGGGTGATTGAAATTGATTCCTTCAACAATATGCGTTAGTTATATACCAAACATGCTTACAACGCCCTAAGTACTGATTTTATCATAGTACGCCCTAACGCCGCAATTTAACATATGTATATTTCTCGCGCTTCTACATCGCTTATAGTATAGCGTACACTTATGAGAGAAAGATGAGTTTCCTGCCTCTCAGTCGTTGTTGTTCCGTTGCCAACAAAGTCTGTGTTATCTTTTCTTTTTTTCAAACGTTGGAATATTTGGCCCAGAATAAGGCAAAATAATGACCATAACACTTCTATACATGGATGCACGTGCGTTGTTTCTTGGATAAAACAAAGCTCATTTGACCACCGTACATTTATTCTTTATACCGAATACATGAAGGTAGTTGATTACAATGAGAAGTCAACTATATCTCATTGTTTGAATGTTCTGTTTTTGAGTCCGTTTTATTAGTCTAATTGATACACTTCTTGTAATTATTTTTACCCTTTGTATTTCCACCTTTCAAGATATTACCATCGTTTTGGTCTTTTTCACATTCATGTCCAGGCCAAATACCTTACTTTGGCGGTATATGACATCAACGAATGTTGGCAGGTCTTGTTCATTATCAGCTAGCAACACAGTATCATCCGCATACATTCAGATTATCATTACTCCACTAACGGCAATACCAGGCATGCCTTCTATGCTTATAAAAATGCATTCTATCTATATATTAAACAAACGAGGTGACATGATGCATCCCTGACGAACACCTCGTTTGATTTCTGCATAATCGCTGCCGCATGGCCTTTGGTTCCATTACAGGTTTGCAATCAATCCCAGATCCTTTACTGTCCATCCAAGTACTGCGGAGACACTCGAAAAATTACTGGTCCTCTACTCTATCATTTAAGGCATTTGCCTTAGCATAATCAGTGAAGCATACATAGAGGTCTTTTCCCTTTTCCAAGAGCTTCTCCGTAATGATGCGCATAGTAAATATGGCACGCGTGTGCCAGAGCCCGACTTGAAGCCAAATTGGGCTTCTACAGAGTTCTCACTGAGTGGAATCTGATTTCTCTTCAGAATGATCTTGAGTAGGATCTTCATGATATAGTTCATGAGACTGATAGTCCTGAAATCACCACATTCCATTGCCTTTAGTTTTTTTGGGCAGAATTATGAACACGTCTTAATACTGACATACTGGGAGCGGCAGAATCAAGAGACGAATACTTGAAAAAAGACGATTACATTTTCATTCACTCAGGAGTCGAGGAACACTGCCATGGTGAAGGATTATTAGTCAAACAAACATTGGAGAATTCGATTGGAGGATATTGGGCAGTAAGTGACCGGGTGATGCTACTGAAGATCAACGCCAAACCTTTTGATCTTGCAATTATCCAAGTTTACGCCCCTACGACTTCACGGAGTGATGAGGAAATTGAAGTGTTCTATGAACAAATACAAAAGGCCATCAAAACAGACAAACGTTGTCATTGTTATGGAAGATTTCAATGCCAAAGTCGGTTCCAATGGTGAAAACGTAGTTGGCAAAATCGGTCTTGGAGATCGTAATGAAATGGGAGAGGGGCTGACTGAGTTCTGCAAAGAGAATCAAATAATTGTGACAAATACATTTTACGAGCATCCTATGAGAAGACGGTATACATGGAAGAGCCCAGGGGACATGTACAAGAATCAAATTGACTTCATTCTCATCAGGGAACGTTTCAGAAACAGCGTAAAGCAGGCCAGATCTTACCCAGGTTCTGATATAAACTCAGATCATAATCCAGTGCTTGCTAAGATGAGTGTGAAACTGAAGAAAACATCCATAGGTCCACTCCCGGGAATCGATGTAAATGCACTGAAAGTACATATTTCCGATGAATATGATGTAGCATTTCGCAATCGTTATGAAAGTCTAAATGTAGAAATTGAAGATCAGTCAAATAATGTAGAAGAATCTGTGGGGAAAAAAAAAAACATGGAACAACTTCAATCTCAGCTTACAGTCTGCCAACGAAATTCTACCAAAGAAAAAGAGACAGTCAAAACAGACACGGAGCACAAGGGGTTCAGTAAAAAATAAGAATCTGAATGATGAGATTGATAAAGCAGCGCAGAATAGCAAAAGAAGAATGGCTCAATGATAAATGCGAGGAGATCGAAGAGCTTGACGAAAAAACACAAGAACTCTTCAACTACAGAAAGAAACCAAGAATGTGTGTGGCATCAAGAAATGTTCAGCAAAGAGTGGTTGTATTGAAAGGAAGGATGGCATAATCATCTTTGATAAAGATAAGATTCTTGATAGATAAGTGGAATATGTTGGAGACTTGTTTGCTGATGATCGTCCGCCGAAACCGGAGGTAACTGACTGTGAAAGCCCCGATATTCTTAGAAACAGAGGTTATAAATGCTTTAAAAGAGATCAAAAACAACAAGGTAGCAGGATTAGATGGGATCCCGGTCGAAATGCTTTAAGCTTTGGCTGATTATGATGTTGCTCAGATGACTCAGTTATTGAACAGGATATCTCCCATCAGGCTTGCTGGAATCTGTGTTCATAACACTGTCCACAAAAAAAACCAAAGGCAATGGAATGTGGTGACTTCAGGACTATCACTCTCATGAGCCATATCATGAAGATCCTACTCAAGATCATTTTGAAGAGGAATCAGATTCTGCTCAGTGAGAACTATGGAGAAACCCAATTTATCTTCAAGTCGGGGTCTGGGACACGCCATGCCATATTTACTATGCGCATCATTACGGAGAAGTGCTCGGAAAAGGGAAAAGACCTCTATGTATGCTTCATTGATTATGCTAAGGCATTTGATAGAGTAGAGCACCAGAAAGTTTTCGAGTGTCTCCGCAGTACCGGGATGGACAGTAAGGATCTGAGATTGATTGCAAACCTGTACTGGAACCAAAGGACATGCGTCAAAATTGTCAATGAATTTTCCGATTATGCAGAAATCAATGGAGGTGAGTGTCAGGGATGCATCATGTCATCTAGTTTGTTTAATCCATAGACAGACTACATTTTTAAAAGCATTGAAGGCATGCCTGGCATTGACGTTAGTGGAGTAATGATAATCTGAGAATATGCGGATGATACTGTGTTGCTAGCTGATAATAAAGAATCGTTGATATCATATACCGCCAAAGTAAGGCATTTGGCTTGGACATGAATGTGAAGAAGACCGAAACGATGGTAATATCTCGAAAGGTGGAAATATCAGTAACAATCTCCTGAAACAAGTCAGTGAATTCACATATTTATTACAAAATGTTTATGAAGATGGAAAGAATGGTGGAGAAATAAGGAGAAGAATTGGAATGGCTAAAACTAAGTTTACCCAAGGAAGATATCTACTTCATCCAAGCTCAGACTAGTAAAATTCAACTCTACTGTTTTGAAACATGGACATTGTACTTGGATGATATGAAAAAGCTAGCTGCATTGGAGATGTGGATATTCAGATGCCTTGGCCGTATATCATGGTCAGACAGGAAAACAAATCAGTATGTTCTAGATCATCTGAATGTCACAAAAACCTTGATGAAAGATATTAAATCAAGAAAACTCAAATATTTTGGCCATTTTAAAAGACATCAAAACATCCAAAAAAGTGTACTGAAAGGGATTATAGAAGGCACGAGATGCAGAGGACGCCAGCGCAGTGTGTGGTGTAACAACATAAAGGAGTGGGCAGGAACCGTATGGCGTCCATGAACAGAACAGAGTGGAGTTCCATGCTCCCCAACCTTCGGACTGAAGACGGCACTTAATAAGAAGAATATACCAAACATGGTAAAAAGTTTTCTTTCGGAGAGATTCAGTATACACTCAAGCGCTTACATACATGAACCACTTAAACATCAAAAGTGACGAAAAATCTGGGCAAGTGTGACAAAATTGATTCATTCCACGATATGCTTTCCTTATTAAACACATTGATAAAGCAAAGTTGTTCAAATTGAATGCATGTCAAAGTAAATCATGCATCAAATATGACTTGCGTGTAACAATGTCGTCCTTTTCATTACAGGGCTGAAATGCGTCCGACAGTTGTTGAAAACGATGAAGAAAAAAGGCCCCAACGGTGACGAAATTGATGTTCTTCAGTAATATACCAAATTGTCCATCCCTTTGCTCTGATGTCCCATGCTAAAGGTGTTCTGTTCGTGGGACGTGTGCTTTGCACTTGAAGGATCAAACGCCAAAGGCAGCAAGGCAGATATAAAAAGGCAACAAGGCTGACGAAATTGTTTCATTCAACAATACTATTAAAAACATAAACAGCAGATATCCCACTTTGCTCGAGATGCATCCTTATCAATGTGCCATATCAAAGACCTAAAGGTAACGAAAAAAAGTATGTGTGATGAAATCATGCAAATTACTACACGATTTCTAAGCTTATTCATAAATAATGTTTGGGTGCCAGTTAAATGTCATAAATATGCTTTACAATGAATTTGCTTTAAATAGCATGTGTTTTGATTACAGGGCTTAAATGCGTCCGCCTGTTGTAAAGGGTGATTGAAATTGATTCCTTCAACAATATGCGTTAGTTATAGACCAAACATGCTTAAAACGCCCTAAGTACTGATTTTATCATAGTACGCCCTAACGCCGCAATTTAACATATGTATATTTCTCGCGCTTCTACATCGCTTATAGTATAGCGTACACTTATGAGAGAAAGATGAGTTTCCTGCCTCTCAGTCGTTGTTGTTCCGTTGCCAACAAAGTCTGTGTTATCTTTTCTTTTTTTCAAACGTTGGAATATTTGGCCCAGAATAAGGCAAAATAATGACCATAACACTTCTATACATGGATGCACGTGCGTTGTTTCTTGGATAAAACAAAGCTCATTTGACCACCGTACATTTATTCTTTATACCGAATACATGAAGGTAGTTGATTACAATGAGAAGTCAACTATATCTCATTGTTTGAATGTTCTCCTGTTTTTGAGTCCGTTTTATTAGTCTAATTGATACACTTCTTGTAATTATTTTTACCCTTGGTATTTCCACCTTTCAAGATATTACCATCGTTTTGGTCTTTTTCACGTTCATGTCCAGGCCAAATACCTTACTTTGGCGGTATATGACATCAACGAATGTTTGCAGGTCTTGTTCATTATCAGCTAGCAACACAGTATCATCCGCATATATTCAGATTATCATTACTCCACTAACGGCAATACCAGGCATGCCTTCTATGCTTATAAAAATGCATTCTATCTATGTATTAAACAAACGAGGTGACATGATGCATCCCTGACGAACACCTCGTTTGATTTCTGCATAATCGCTGCCGCATGGCCTTTGGTTCCATTACAGGTTTGCAATCAATCCCAGATCCTTTACTGTCCATCCAAGTACTGCGGAGACACTCGAAAAATTACTGGTCCTCTACTCTATCATTTAAGGCATTTGCCTTAGCATAATCAGTGAAGCATACATAGAGGTCTTTTCCCTTTTCCAAGAGCTTCTCCGTAATGATGCGCATAGTAAATATGGCACGCGTGTGCCAGAGCCCGACTTGAAGCCAAATTGGGCTTCTACAGAGTTCTCACTGAGTGGAATCTGATTTCTCTTCAGAATGATCTTTAGTAGAATCTTCATGATATAGTTCATGAGACTGATAGTCCTGAAATCACCACATTCCATTGCCTTTAGTTTTTTTGGGCAGGATTATGAACACGTCTAAATACTGACATACTGGGAGCGGCAGAATCAAGAGACGAATACTTGAAAAAAGACGATTACATTTTCATTCACTCAGGAGTCGAGGAACACTGCCATGGTGAAGGATTATTAGTCAAACAAACATTGGAGAATTCGATTGGAGGATATTGGGCAGTAAGTGACCGGGTGATGCTACTGAAGATCAACGCCAAACCTTTTGATCTTGCAATTATCCAAGTTTACGCCCCTACGTCTTCACGGAGTGATGAGGAAATTGAAGTGTTCTATGAACAAATACAAAAGGCCATCAAAACAGACTAAGTCGACAAACGTTGTCATTGTTATGGAAGATTTCAATGCCAAAGTCGGTTCCAATGGTGAAAACGTAGTTGGCAAAATCGGTCTTGGAGATCGTAATGAAATGGGAGAGAGGCTGACTGAGTTCTGCAAAGAGAATCAAATAATTGTGACAAATACATTTTCCGAGCATCCTATGAGAAGACGGTATACATGGAAGAGCCCAGGGGACATGTACAAGAATCAAATTGACTTCATTCTCATCAGGGAACGTTTCAGAAACAGCGTAAAGCAGGCCAGATCTTACCCAGGTTCTGATATAAACTCAGATCATAATCCAGTGCTTGCTAAGATGAGTGTGAAACTGAAGAAAACATCCATAGGTCCACTCCCGGGAATCGATGTAAATGCACTGAAAGTACATATTTCCGATGAATATGATGTAGCATTTCGCAATCGTTATGAAAGTCTAAATGTAGAAATTGAAGATCAGTCAAATAATGTAGAAGAATCTGTGGGAAAAAAAAAAACATGGAACAACTTCAATCTCAGCTTACAGTCTGCCAACGAAATTCTACCAAAGAAAAAGAGACAGTCAAAACAGACACGGAGCACAAGGGGTTCAGTAAAAAATAAGAATCTGAATGATGAGATTGATAAAGCAGCGCAGAATAGCAAAAGAAGAATGGCTCAATGATAAATACGAGGAGATCGAAGAGCTTGACGAAAAAAACACAAGAACTCTTCAACTACAGAAAGAAACCAAGAATGTGTGTGGCATCAAGAAATGTTCAGCAAAGAGTGGTTGTATTGAAAGGAAGGATGGCATGATCATCTTTGATAAAGATAAGATTCTTGATAGATAAGTGGAATACGTTGGAGACTTGTTTGCTGATGATCGTCCGCCGAAACCGGAGGTAACTGACTGTGAAAGCCCCGATATTCTTAGATACAGAGGTTATAAATGCTTTAAAAGAGATCAAAAACAACAAGGTAGCAGGATTAGAGGGGATCCCGGTCGAAATGCTTTAAGCTTTGGCTGATTATGATGTTGCTCAGATGACTCAGTTATTGAACAGGATATCTCCCATCAGGCTTGCTGGAATCTGTGTTCATAACACTGTCCACAAAAAAACCAAAGGCAATGGAATGTGGTGACTTCAGGACTATCACTCTCATGAGCCATATCATGAAGATCCTACTCAAGATCATTTTGAAGAGGAATCAGATTCTGCTCAGTGAGAACTATGGAGAAACCCAATTTATCTTCAAGTCGGGGTCTGGGACACGCCATGCCATATTTACTATGCGCATCATTACGGAGAAGTGCTTGGAAAAGGGAAAAGACCTCTATGTATGCTTCATTGATTATGCTAAGGCATTTGATAGAGTAGAGCACCAGAAAGTTTTCGAGTGTCTCCGCAGTACCGGGATGGACAGTTCTCACTGAGCAGAATCTGATTCCTCTTCAAAATGATTGCAAACCTGCACTGGAACCAAAGGACATGCGTCAGGATTGTCAATGAATTTTCCGATTATGCAGAAATCAATGGAGGTGAGTGTCAGGGATGCATCATGTCATCTAGTTTGTTTAATCCATAGACAGACTACATTTTTAAAAGCATTGAAGGCATGCCTGGCATTGACGTTAGTGGAGTAATGATAATCTGAGAATATGCGGATGATACTGTGTTGCTAGCTGATAATAAAGAATCGTTGATGTCATATACCGCCAAAGTAAGGCATTTGGCTTGGACATGAATGTGAAGAAGACCGAAACGATGGTAATACCTCGAAAGGTGGAAATATCAGTAACAATCTCCTGAAACAAGTCAGTGAATTCACATATTTATTAGAAAATGCTTAGAAGATGGAAAGAATGGTGGAGAAATAAGAAGAATTTTAATGGCTAAAACTAAGTTTACCCAAGGAAGATATCTACTTCATCCAAGCTCAGACTAGTAAAATTCAACTCTACTGTTTTGAAACATGGACATTGTACTTGGATGATATGAAAAAGCTAGCTGCATTGGAGATGTGGATATTCTGATGCCTTGGCCGTATATCATGGTCAGACAGGAAAACAAATCAGTATGTTCTAGATCATCTGAATGTCACAAAAACCTTGATGAAAGATATTAAATCAAGAAAACTCAAATATTTTGGCCATTTTAAAAGACATCAAAACATCCAAAAAAGTCTACTTGAAAGGGATTATAAAAGGCACGAGATGCAGAGGACGCCAGCGCAGTGTGTGGTGTAACAACATAAAGGAGTGGGCAGGAAAGAGTGTGGCCGCATGTAGTAAGGCGTCCATGAACAGAACAGAGTGGAGTTCCATACTCCCCAACCTTCGGACTGAAGACGGCACTTAATAAGAAGAATATACCAAACATGGTAAAAAGTTTTCTTTCGGAGAGATTCAGTATACACTCAAGGGCTTACATACATGAACCACTTAAACATCAAAAGTGACGAAAAATCTGGGCAAGTGTGACAAAATTGATTCATTCCACGATATGCTTTCTTTATTAAACACATTGATAAAGCAAAGTTGTTCAAATTGAATGCATATCAAAGTAAATCATGTATCAAATATGATTTGCGTGTAACAATGTCGTCCTTTTCATTACAGGGCTGAAATGCGTCCGACAGTTGTTGAAAACGATGAAGAAAAAAGGCCCCAACGATGACGAAATTGATGTTCTTCAGTAATATACCAAATTGTCCATCCCTTTGCTCTGATGTCCCATGCTAAAGGCGTTCTGTTCGTGGGACGTGTGCTTTGCACTTGAAGGATCAAACGCCAAAGGCAGCAAGGCAGATAATAAAAAGGCAACAAGGCTGACGAAATTGTTTCATTCAACAATACTATTAAAAACATAAACAGCAGATATCCCACTTTGCTCGAGATGCATCCTTATCAATGTGCCATATCAAAGACCTAAAGGTAACGAAAAAAAGTATGTGTGATAAATCATGCAAATTACTACACGATTTCTAAGCTTATTCATAAATAATGTTTGGGTGCCAGTTAAATGTCATAAATATGCTTTACAATGAATTTGCTTTAAATAGCATGTGTTTTGATTACAGGGCTTAAATGCGTCCGCCAGTTGTAAAGGGTGATTGAAATTGATTCCTTCAACAATATGCGTTAGTTATATACCAAACATGCTTAAAACGCCCTAAGTACTGATTTTATCATAGTACGCCCTAACGCCGCAATTTAACATATGTATATTTCTCGCGCTTCTACATCGCTTATAGTATAGCGTACACTTATGAGAGAAAGATGAGTTTCCTGCCTCTCAGTCGTTGTTGTTCCGTTGCCAACAAAGTCTGTGTTATCTTTTCTTTTTTTCAAACGTTGGAATATTTGGCCCAGAATAAGGCAAAATAATGACCATAACACTTCTATACATGGATGCACGTGCGTTGTTTCTTGGATAAAACAAAGCTCATTTGACCACCGTACATTTATTCTTTATACCGAATACATGAAGGTAGTTGATTACAATGAGAAGTCAACTATATCTCATTGTTTGAATGTTCTCCTGTTTTTGAGTCCGTTTTATTAGTGTAATTGATACACTTCTTGCAATTATTTTTACCCTTGGTATTTCCACCTTTCAAGATATTACCATCGTTTTGGTCTTTTTCACGTTCATGTCCAGGCCAAATACCTTACTTTGGCGGTATATGACATCAACGAATGTTTGCAGGTCTTGTTCATTATCAGCTAGCAACACAGTATCATCCGCATATATTCAGATTATCATTACTCCACTAACGGCAATACCAGGCATGCCTTCTATGCTTATAAAAATGCATTCTATCTATATATTAAACAAACGAGGTGACATGATGCATCCCTGACGAACACCTCGTTTGATTTCTGCATAATCGCTGCCGCATGCCCTTTGGTTCCATTACAGGTTTGCAATCAATCTCAGATCCTTTACTGTGCATCCAAGTACTGCGGAGACACTCGAAAAATTACTGGTCCTCTACTCTATCATTTAAGGCATTTGCCTTAGCATAATCAGTGAAGCATACATAGAGGTCTTTTCCCTTTTCCAAGAGCTTCTCCGTAATGATGCGCATAGTAAATATGGCACGCGTGTGCCAGAGCCCGACTTGAAGCCAAATTGGGCTTCTACAGAGTTCTCACTGAGTGGAATCTGATTTCTCTTCAGAATGATCTTGAGTAGGATCTTCATGATATAGTTCATGAGACTGATAGTCCTGAAATCACCACATTCCATTGCCTTTAGTTTTTTTGGGCAGAATTATGAACACGTCTAAATACTGACATACTGGGAGCGGCAGAATCAAGAGACGAATACTTGAAAAAAGACGATTACATTTTCATTCACTCAGGAGTCGAGGAACACTGCCATGGTGAAGGATTATTAGTCAAACAAACATTGGAGAATTCGATTGGAGGATATTGGGCAGTAAGTGACCGGGTGATGCTACTGAAGATCAACGCCAAACCTTTTGATCTTGCAATTATCCAAGTTTACGCCCCTACGTCTTCACGGAGTGATGAGGAAATTGAAGTGTTCTATGAACAAATACAAAAGGCCATCAAAACAGACTAAGTCGACAAACGTTGTCATTGTTATGGAAGATTTCAATGCCAAAGTCGATTCCAATGGTGAAAACGTAGTTGGCAAAATCGGTCTTGGAGATCGTAATGAAATGGGAGAGAGGCTGACTGAGTTCTGCAAAGAGAATCAAATAATTGTGACAAATACATTTTACGAGCATCCTATGAGAAGACGGTATACATGGAAGAGCCCAGGGGACATGTACAAGAATCAAATTGACTTCATTCTCATCAGGGAACGTTTCAGAAACAGCGTAAAGCAGGCCAGATCTTACCCAGGTTCTGATATAAACTCAGATCATAATCCAGTGCTTGCTAAGATGAGTGTGAAACTGAAGAAAACATCCATAGGTCCACTCCCGGGAATCGATGTAAATGCACTGAAAGTACATATTTCCGATGAATATGATGTAGCATTTCGCAATCGTTATGAAAGTCTAAATGTAGAAATTGAAGATCAGTCAAATAATGTAGAAGAATCTGTGGGGAAAAAAAAAAAACATGGAACAACTTCAATCTCAGCTTACAGTCTGCCAACGAAATTCTACCAAAGAAAAAGAGACAGTCGAAACAGACACGGAGCACAAGGGGTTCAGTAAAAAATAAGAATCTGAATGATGAGATTGATAAAGCAGCGCAGAATAGCAAAAGAAAATGGCTCAATGATAAATGCGAGGAGATCGAAGAGCTTGACGAAAAAACACAAGAACTCTTCAACTACAGAAAGAAACCAAGAATGTGTGTGGCATCAAGAAATGTTCAGCAAAGAGTGGTTGTATTGAAAGGAAGGATGGCATAATCATCTTTGATAAAGATAAGATTATTGATAGATAAGTGGAATATGTTGGAGACTTGTTTGCTGATGATCGTCCCCCGAAACCGGAGGTAACTGACTGTGAAAGCCCCGATATTCTTAGAAACAGAGGTTATAAATGCTTTAAAAGAGATCAAAAACAACAAGGTAGCAGGATTAGATGGGATCCCGGTCGAAATGCTTTAAGCTTTGGCTGATTATGATGTTGCTCAGATGACTCAGTTATTGAACAGGATATCTCCCATCAGGCTTGCTGGAATCTGTGTTCATAACACTGTCCACAAAAAAAACCAAAGGCAATGGAATGTGGTGACTTCAGGACTATCACTCTCATGAGCCATATCATGAAGATCCTACTCAAGATCATTTTGAAGAGGAATCAGATTCTGCTCAGTGAGAACTATGGAGAAACCCAATTTATCTTCAAGTCGGGGTCTGGGACACGCCATGCCATATTTACTATGCGCATCATTACGGAGAAGTGCTTGGAAAAGGGAAAAGACCTCTATGTATGCTTCATTGATTATGCTAAGGCATTTGATAGAGTAGAGCACCAGAAAGTTTTCGAGTGTCTCCGCAGTACCGGGATGGACAGTTCTCACTGAGCAGAATCCGATTCCTCTTCAAAATGATTGCAAACCTGTACTGGAACCAAAGGACATGCGTCAGGATTGTCAATGAATTTTCCGATTATGCAGAAATCAATGGAGGTGAGTGTCAGGGATGCATCATGTCATCTAGTTTGTTTAATCCATAGACAGACTACATTTTTAAAAGCATTGAAGGCATGCCTGGCATTGACGTTAGTGGAGTAATGATAATCTGAGAATATGCGGATGATACTGTGTTGCTAGCTGATAATAAAGAATCGTTGATGTCATATACCGCCAAAGTAAGGCATTTGGCTTGGACATGAATGTGAAGAAGACCGAAACGATGGTAATATCTCGAAAGGTGGAAATATCAGTAACAATCTCCTGAAACAAGTCAGTGAATTCACATATTTATTACAAAATGTTTATGAAGATAGAAAGAATGGTGGAGAAATAAGAAGAATTGGAATGGCTAAAACTAAGTTTACCCAAGGAAGATATCTACTTCATCCAAGCTCAGACTAGTAAAATTCAACTCTACTGTTTTGAAACATGGACATTGTACTTGGATGATATGAAAAAGCTAGCTGCATTGGAGATGTGGATATTCAGATGCCTTGGCCGTATATCATGGTCAGACAGGAAAACAAATCAGTATGTTCTAGATCATCTGAATGTCACAAAAACCTTGATGAAAGATATTAAATCAAGAAAACTCAAATATTTTGGCCATTTTAAAAGACATCAAAACATCCAAAAAAGTGTACTGAAAGGGATTATAGAAGGCACGAGATGCAGAGGACGCCAGCGCAGTGTGTGGTGTAACAACATAAAGGAGTGGGCAGGAAAGAGTGTGGCCGCATGTAGTATGGCGTCCATGAACAGAACAGAGTGGAGTTCCATACTCCCCAACCTTCGGACTGAAGACGGCACTGAATAAGAAGAATATACCAAACATGGTAAAAAGTTTTCTTTCGGAGAGATTCAGTATACACTCAAGGGCTTACATACATGAACCACTTAAACATCAAAAGTGACGAAAAATCTGGGCAAGTGTGACAAAATTGATTCATTCCACGATATGCTTTCCTTATTAAACACATTGATAAAGCAAAGTTGTTCAAATTGAATGCATGTCAAAGTAAATCATGTATCAAATATGATTTGCGTGTAACAATGTCGTCCTTTTCATTACAGGGCTGAAATGCGTCCGACAGTTGTTGAAAACGATGAAGAACAAAGGCCCCAACGGTGACGAAATTGATGCTCTTCAGTAATATACCAAATTGTCCATCCCTTTGCTCTGATGTCCCATGCTAAAGGCGTTCTGTTCGTGGGACGTGTGCTTTGCACTTGAAGGATCAAACGCCAAAGGCAGCAAGGCAGATATAAAAAGACAACAAGGCTGACGAAATTGTTTCATTCAACAATACTATTAAAAACATAAACAGCAGATATCCCACTTTGCTCGAGATGCATCCTTATCAATGTGCCATATCAAAGACCTAAAGGTAACGAAAAAAAGTATGTGTGATGAAATCATGCAAATTACTACACGATTTCTAAGCTTATTCATAAATAATGTTTGGGTGCCAGTTAAATGTCATAAATATGCTTTACAATGAATTTGCTTTAAATAGCATGTGTTTTGATTACAGGGCTTAAATGCGTCCGCCAGTTGTAAAGGGTGATTGAAATTGATTCCTTCAACAATATGCGTTAATATTGTTGAAGGAATCAATTTCAATCACCCCTTTACAACTGGCGGACGCATTAAGCCCTGTAATCAAACCAAACATGCTATTAAAGCAATTCATTGTAAAGCTTATTTATGACATATTAACTGGCACCCAAACCAATTATTTATGAATAAGCTTAGAAATCGTGTAGTAATTTGCATGATTTCATCACACATACTTTTTTCGTTACCTTTAGTCTTTGATATTGGCCCATGATAAGGATGCATCTCGAGCAAAGTGGGATACATGGATGCACGTGCGTTGTTTCTTGGATAAAACAAAGCTCATTTGACCACCGTACATTTATTCTTTATACCGAATACATGAAGGTAGTTGATTACAATGAGAAGTCAACTATATCTCATTGTTTGAATGTTCTGTTTTTGAGTCCGTTTTATTAGTCTAATTGATACACTTCTTGTAATTATTTTTACCCTTTGTATTTCCACCTTTCAAGATATTACCATCGTTTTGGTCTTTTTCACATTCATGTCCAGGCCAAATACCTTACTTTGGCGGTATATGACATCAACGAATGTTGGCAGGTCTTGTTCATTATCAGCTAGCAACACAGTATCATCCGCATACATTCAGATTATCATTACTCCACTAACGGCAATACCAGGCATGCCTTCTATGCTTATAAAAATGCATTCTATCTATATATTAAACAAACGAGGTGACATGATGCATCCCTGACGAACACCTCGTTTGATTTCTGCATAATCGCTGCCGCATGGCCTTTGGTTCCATTACAGGTTTGCAATCAATCCCAGATCCTTTACTGTCCATCCAAGTACTGCGGAGACACTCGAAAAATTACTGGTCCTCTACTCTATCATTTAAGGCATTTGCCTTAGCATAATCAGTGAAGCATACATAGAGGTCTTTTCCCTTTTCCAAGAGCTTCTCCGTAATGATGCGCATAGTAAATATGGCACGCGTGTGCCAGAGCCCGACTTGAAGCCAAATTGGGCTTCTACAGAGTTCTCACTGAGTGGAATCTGATTTCTCTTCAGAATGATCTTGAGTAGGATCTTCATGATATAGTTCATGAGACTGATAGTCCTGAAATCACCACATTCCATTGCCTTTAGTTTTTTTGGGCAGAATTATGAACACGTCTTAATACTGACATACTGGGAGCGGCAGAATCAAGAGACGAATACTTGAAAAAAGACGATTACATTTTCATTCACTCAGGAGTCGAGGAACACTGCCATGGTGAAGGATTATTAGTCAAACAAACATTGGAGAATTCGATTGGAGGATATTGGGCAGTAAGTGACCGGGTGATGCTACTGAAGATCAACGCCAAACCTTTTGATCTTGCAATTATCCAAGTTTACGCCCCTACGACTTCACGGAGTGATGAGGAAATTGAAGTGTTCTATGAACAAATACAAAAGGCCATCAAAACAGACAAACGTTGTCATTGTTATGGAAGATTTCAATGCCAAAGTCGGTTCCAATGGTGAAAACGTAGTTGGCAAAATCGGTCTTGGAGATCGTAATGAAATGGGAGAGGGGCTGACTGAGTTCTGCAAAGAGAATCAAATAATTGTGACAAATACATTTTACGAGCATCCTATGAGAAGACGGTATACATGGAAGAGCCCAGGGGACATGTACAAGAATCAAATTGACTTCATTCTCATCAGGGAACGTTTCAGAAACAGCGTAAAGCAGGCCAGATCTTACCCAGGTTCTGATATAAACTCAGATCATAATCCAGTGCTTGCTAAGATGAGTGTGAAACTGAAGAAAACATCCATAGGTCCACTCCCGGGAATCGATGTAAATGCACTGAAAGTACATATTTCCGATGAATATGATGTAGCATTTCGCAATCGTTATGAAAGTCTAAATGTAGAAATTGAAGATCAGTCAAATAATGTAGAAGAATCTGTGGGGAAAAAAAAAAACATGGAACAACTTCAATCTCAGCTTACAGTCTGCCAACGAAATTCTACCAAAGAAAAAGAGACAGTCAAAACAGACACGGAGCACAAGGGGTTCAGTAAAAAATAAGAATCTGAATGATGAGATTGATAAAGCAGCGCAGAATAGCAAAAGAAGAATGGCTCAATGATAAATGCGAGGAGATCGAAGAGCTTGACGAAAAAACACAAGAACTCTTCAACTACAGAAAGAAACCAAGAATGTGTGTGGCATCAAGAAATGTTCAGCAAAGAGTGGTTGTATTGAAAGGAAGGATGGCATAATCATCTTTGATAAAGATAAGATTCTTGATAGATAAGTGGAATATGTTGGAGACTTGTTTGCTGATGATCGTCCGCCGAAACCGGAGGTAACTGACTGTGAAAGCCCCGATATTCTTAGAAACAGAGGTTATAAATGCTTTAAAAGAGATCAAAAACAACAAGGTAGCAGGATTAGATGGGATCCCGGTCGAAATGCTTTAAGCTTTGGCTGATTATGATGTTGCTCAGATGACTCAGTTATTGAACAGGATATCTCCCATCAGGCTTGCTGGAATCTGTGTTCATAACACTGTCCACAAAAAAAACCAAAGGCAATGGAATGTGGTGACTTCAGGACTATCACTCTCATGAGCCATATCATGAAGATCCTACTCAAGATCATTTTGAAGAGGAATCAGATTCTGCTCAGTGAGAACTATGGAGAAACCCAATTTATCTTCAAGTCGGGGTCTGGGACACGCCATGCCATATTTACTATGCGCATCATTACGGAGAAGTGCTCGGAAAAGGGAAAAGACCTCTATGTATGCTTCATTGATTATGCTAAGGCATTTGATAGAGTAGAGCACCAGAAAGTTTTCGAGTGTCTCCGCAGTACCGGGATGGACAGTAAGGATCTGAGATTGATTGCAAACCTGTACTGGAACCAAAGGACATGCGTCAAAATTGTCAATGAATTTTCCGATTATGCAGAAATCAATGGAGGTGAGTGTCAGGGATGCATCATGTCATCTAGTTTGTTTAATCCATAGACAGACTACATTTTTAAAAGCATTGAAGGCATGCCTGGCATTGACGTTAGTGGAGTAATGATAATCTGAGAATATGCGGATGATACTGTGTTGCTAGCTGATAATAAAGAATCGTTGATATCATATACCGCCAAAGTAAGGCATTTGGCTTGGACATGAATGTGAAGAAGACCGAAACGATGGTAATATCTCGAAAGGTGGAAATATCAGTAACAATCTCCTGAAACAAGTCAGTGAATTCACATATTTATTACAAAATGTTTATGAAGATGGAAAGAATGGTGGAGAAATAAGGAGAAGAATTGGAATGGCTAAAACTAAGTTTACCCAAGGAAGATATCTACTTCATCCAAGCTCAGACTAGTAAAATTCAACTCTACTGTTTTGAAACATGGACATTGTACTTGGATGATATGAAAAAGCTAGCTGCATTGGAGATGTGGATATTCAGATGCCTTGGCCGTATATCATGGTCAGACAGGAAAACAAATCAGTATGTTCTAGATCATCTGAATGTCACAAAAACCTTGATGAAAGATATTAAATCAAGAAAACTCAAATATTTTGGCCATTTTAAAAGACATCAAAACATCCAAAAAAGTGTACTGAAAGGGATTATAGAAGGCACGAGATGCAGAGGACGCCAGCGCAGTGTGTGGTGTAACAACATAAAGGAGTGGGCAGGAACCGTATGGCGTCCATGAACAGAACAGAGTGGAGTTCCATGCTCCCCAACCTTCGGACTGAAGACGGCACTTAATAAGAAGAATATACCAAACATGGTAAAAAGTTTTCTTTCGGAGAGATTCAGTATACACTCAAGCGCTTACATACATGAACCACTTAAACATCAAAAGTGACGAAAAATCTGGGCAAGTGTGACAAAATTGATTCATTCCACGATATGCTTTCCTTATTAAACACATTGATAAAGCAAAGTTGTTCAAATTGAATGCATGTCAAAGTAAATCATGCATCAAATATGACTTGCGTGTAACAATGTCGTCCTTTTCATTACAGGGCTGAAATGCGTCCGACAGTTGTTGAAAACGATGAAGAAAAAAGGCCCCAACGGTGACGAAATTGATGTTCTTCAGTAATATACCAAATTGTCCATCCCTTTGCTCTGATGTCCCATGCTAAAGGTGTTCTGTTCGTGGGACGTGTGCTTTGCACTTGAAGGATCAAACGCCAAAGGCAGCAAGGCAGATATAAAAAGGCAACAAGGCTGACGAAATTGTTTCATTCAACAATACTATTAAAAACATAAACAGCAGATATCCCACTTTGCTCGAGATGCATCCTTATCAATGTGCCATATCAAAGACCTAAAGGTAACGAAAAAAAGTATGTGTGATGAAATCATGCAAATTACTACACGATTTCTAAGCTTATTCATAAATAATGTTTGGGTGCCAGTTAAATGTCATAAATATGCTTTACAATGAATTTGCTTTAAATAGCATGTGTTTTGATTACAGGGCTTAAATGCGTCCGCCTGTTGTAAAGGGTGATTGAAATTGATTCCTTCAACAATATGCGTTAGTTATAGACCAAACATGCTTAAAACGCCCTAAGTACTGATTTTATCATAGTACGCCCTAACGCCGCAATTTAACATATGTATATTTCTCGCGCTTCTACATCGCTTATAGTATAGCGTACACTTATGAGAGAAAGATGAGTTTCCTGCCTCTCAGTCGTTGTTGTTCCGTTGCCAACAAAGTCTGTGTTATCTTTTCTTTTTTTCAAACGTTGGAATATTTGGCCCAGAATAAGGCAAAATAATGACCATAACACTTCTATACATGGATGCACGTGCGTTGTTTCTTGGATAAAACAAAGCTCATTTGACCACCGTACATTTATTCTTTATACCGAATACATGAAGGTAGTTGATTACAATGAGAAGTCAACTATATCTCATTGTTTGAATGTTCTCCTGTTTTTGAGTCCGTTTTATTAGTCTAATTGATACACTTCTTGTAATTATTTTTACCCTTGGTATTTCCACCTTTCAAGATATTACCATCGTTTTGGTCTTTTTCACGTTCATGTCCAGGCCAAATACCTTACTTTGGCGGTATATGACATCAACGAATGTTTGCAGGTCTTGTTCATTATCAGCTAGCAACACAGTATCATCCGCATATATTCAGATTATCATTACTCCACTAACGGCAATACCAGGCATGCCTTCTATGCTTATAAAAATGCATTCTATCTATGTATTAAACAAACGAGGTGACATGATGCATCCCTGACGAACACCTCGTTTGATTTCTGCATAATCGCTGCCGCATGGCCTTTGGTTCCATTACAGGTTTGCAATCAATCCCAGATCCTTTACTGTCCATCCAAGTACTGCGGAGACACTCGAAAAATTACTGGTCCTCTACTCTATCATTTAAGGCATTTGCCTTAGCATAATCAGTGAAGCATACATAGAGGTCTTTTCCCTTTTCCAAGAGCTTCTCCGTAATGATGCGCATAGTAAATATGGCACGCGTGTGCCAGAGCCCGACTTGAAGCCAAATTGGGCTTCTACAGAGTTCTCACTGAGTGGAATCTGATTTCTCTTCAGAATGATCTTTAGTAGAATCTTCATGATATAGTTCATGAGACTGATAGTCCTGAAATCACCACATTCCATTGCCTTTAGTTTTTTTGGGCAGGATTATGAACACGTCTAAATACTGACATACTGGGAGCGGCAGAATCAAGAGACGAATACTTGAAAAAAGACGATTACATTTTCATTCACTCAGGAGTCGAGGAACACTGCCATGGTGAAGGATTATTAGTCAAACAAACATTGGAGAATTCGATTGGAGGATATTGGGCAGTAAGTGACCGGGTGATGCTACTGAAGATCAACGCCAAACCTTTTGATCTTGCAATTATCCAAGTTTACGCCCCTACGTCTTCACGGAGTGATGAGGAAATTGAAGTGTTCTATGAACAAATACAAAAGGCCATCAAAACAGACTAAGTCGACAAACGTTGTCATTGTTATGGAAGATTTCAATGCCAAAGTCGGTTCCAATGGTGAAAACGTAGTTGGCAAAATCGGTCTTGGAGATCGTAATGAAATGGGAGAGAGGCTGACTGAGTTCTGCAAAGAGAATCAAATAATTGTGACAAATACATTTTCCGAGCATCCTATGAGAAGACGGTATACATGGAAGAGCCCAGGGGACATGTACAAGAATCAAATTGACTTCATTCTCATCAGGGAACGTTTCAGAAACAGCGTAAAGCAGGCCAGATCTTACCCAGGTTCTGATATAAACTCAGATCATAATCCAGTGCTTGCTAAGATGAGTGTGAAACTGAAGAAAACATCCATAGGTCCACTCCCGGGAATCGATGTAAATGCACTGAAAGTACATATTTCCGATGAATATGATGTAGCATTTCGCAATCGTTATGAAAGTCTAAATGTAGAAATTGAAGATCAGTCAAATAATGTAGAAGAATCTGTGGGAAAAAAAAAAACATGGAACAACTTCAATCTCAGCTTACAGTCTGCCAACGAAATTCTACCAAAGAAAAAGAGACAGTCAAAACAGACACGGAGCACAAGGGGTTCAGTAAAAAATAAGAATCTGAATGATGAGATTGATAAAGCAGCGCAGAATAGCAAAAGAAGAATGGCTCAATGATAAATACGAGGAGATCGAAGAGCTTGACGAAAAAAACACAAGAACTCTTCAACTACAGAAAGAAACCAAGAATGTGTGTGGCATCAAGAAATGTTCAGCAAAGAGTGGTTGTATTGAAAGGAAGGATGGCATGATCATCTTTGATAAAGATAAGATTCTTGATAGATAAGTGGAATACGTTGGAGACTTGTTTGCTGATGATCGTCCGCCGAAACCGGAGGTAACTGACTGTGAAAGCCCCGATATTCTTAGATACAGAGGTTATAAATGCTTTAAAAGAGATCAAAAACAACAAGGTAGCAGGATTAGAGGGGATCCCGGTCGAAATGCTTTAAGCTTTGGCTGATTATGATGTTGCTCAGATGACTCAGTTATTGAACAGGATATCTCCCATCAGGCTTGCTGGAATCTGTGTTCATAACACTGTCCACAAAAAAACCAAAGGCAATGGAATGTGGTGACTTCAGGACTATCACTCTCATGAGCCATATCATGAAGATCCTACTCAAGATCATTTTGAAGAGGAATCAGATTCTGCTCAGTGAGAACTATGGAGAAACCCAATTTATCTTCAAGTCGGGGTCTGGGACACGCCATGCCATATTTACTATGCGCATCATTACGGAGAAGTGCTTGGAAAAGGGAAAAGACCTCTATGTATGCTTCATTGATTATGCTAAGGCATTTGATAGAGTAGAGCACCAGAAAGTTTTCGAGTGTCTCCGCAGTACCGGGATGGACAGTTCTCACTGAGCAGAATCTGATTCCTCTTCAAAATGATTGCAAACCTGCACTGGAACCAAAGGACATGCGTCAGGATTGTCAATGAATTTTCCGATTATGCAGAAATCAATGGAGGTGAGTGTCAGGGATGCATCATGTCATCTAGTTTGTTTAATCCATAGACAGACTACATTTTTAAAAGCATTGAAGGCATGCCTGGCATTGACGTTAGTGGAGTAATGATAATCTGAGAATATGCGGATGATACTGTGTTGCTAGCTGATAATAAAGAATCGTTGATGTCATATACCGCCAAAGTAAGGCATTTGGCTTGGACATGAATGTGAAGAAGACCGAAACGATGGTAATACCTCGAAAGGTGGAAATATCAGTAACAATCTCCTGAAACAAGTCAGTGAATTCACATATTTATTAGAAAATGCTTAGAAGATGGAAAGAATGGTGGAGAAATAAGAAGAATTTTAATGGCTAAAACTAAGTTTACCCAAGGAAGATATCTACTTCATCCAAGCTCAGACTAGTAAAATTCAACTCTACTGTTTTGAAACATGGACATTGTACTTGGATGATATGAAAAAGCTAGCTGCATTGGAGATGTGGATATTCTGATGCCTTGGCCGTATATCATGGTCAGACAGGAAAACAAATCAGTATGTTCTAGATCATCTGAATGTCACAAAAACCTTGATGAAAGATATTAAATCAAGAAAACTCAAATATTTTGGCCATTTTAAAAGACATCAAAACATCCAAAAAAGTCTACTTGAAAGGGATTATAAAAGGCACGAGATGCAGAGGACGCCAGCGCAGTGTGTGGTGTAACAACATAAAGGAGTGGGCAGGAAAGAGTGTGGCCGCATGTAGTAAGGCGTCCATGAACAGAACAGAGTGGAGTTCCATACTCCCCAACCTTCGGACTGAAGACGGCACTTAATAAGAAGAATATACCAAACATGGTAAAAAGTTTTCTTTCGGAGAGATTCAGTATACACTCAAGGGCTTACATACATGAACCACTTAAACATCAAAAGTGACGAAAAATCTGGGCAAGTGTGACAAAATTGATTCATTCCACGATATGCTTTCTTTATTAAACACATTGATAAAGCAAAGTTGTTCAAATTGAATGCATATCAAAGTAAATCATGTATCAAATATGATTTGCGTGTAACAATGTCGTCCTTTTCATTACAGGGCTGAAATGCGTCCGACAGTTGTTGAAAACGATGAAGAAAAAAGGCCCCAACGATGACGAAATTGATGTTCTTCAGTAATATACCAAATTGTCCATCCCTTTGCTCTGATGTCCCATGCTAAAGGCGTTCTGTTCGTGGGACGTGTGCTTTGCACTTGAAGGATCAAACGCCAAAGGCAGCAAGGCAGATAATAAAAAGGCAACAAGGCTGACGAAATTGTTTCATTCAACAATACTATTAAAAACATAAACAGCAGATATCCCACTTTGCTCGAGATGCATCCTTATCAATGTGCCATATCAAAGACCTAAAGGTAACGAAAAAAAGTATGTGTGATAAATCATGCAAATTACTACACGATTTCTAAGCTTATTCATAAATAATGTTTGGGTGCCAGTTAAATGTCATAAATATGCTTTACAATGAATTTGCTTTAAATAGCATGTGTTTTGATTACAGGGCTTAAATGCGTCCGCCAGTTGTAAAGGGTGATTGAAATTGATTCCTTCAACAATATGCGTTAGTTATATACCAAACATGCTTAAAACGCCCTAAGTACTGATTTTATCATAGTACGCCCTAACGCCGCAATTTAACATATGTATATTTCTCGCGCTTCTACATCGCTTATAGTATAGCGTACACTTATGAGAGAAAGATGAGTTTCCTGCCTCTCAGTCGTTGTTGTTCCGTTGCCAACAAAGTCTGTGTTATCTTTTCTTTTTTTCAAACGTTGGAATATTTGGCCCAGAATAAGGCAAAATAATGACCATAACACTTCTATACATGGATGCACGTGCGTTGTTTCTTGGATAAAACAAAGCTCATTTGACCACCGTACATTTATTCTTTATACCGAATACATGAAGGTAGTTGATTACAATGAGAAGTCAACTATATCTCATTGTTTGAATGTTCTCCTGTTTTTGAGTCCGTTTTATTAGTGTAATTGATACACTTCTTGCAATTATTTTTACCCTTGGTATTTCCACCTTTCAAGATATTACCATCGTTTTGGTCTTTTTCACGTTCATGTCCAGGCCAAATACCTTACTTTGGCGGTATATGACATCAACGAATGTTTGCAGGTCTTGTTCATTATCAGCTAGCAACACAGTATCATCCGCATATATTCAGATTATCATTACTCCACTAACGGCAATACCAGGCATGCCTTCTATGCTTATAAAAATGCATTCTATCTATATATTAAACAAACGAGGTGACATGATGCATCCCTGACGAACACCTCGTTTGATTTCTGCATAATCGCTGCCGCATGCCCTTTGGTTCCATTACAGGTTTGCAATCAATCTCAGATCCTTTACTGTGCATCCAAGTACTGCGGAGACACTCGAAAAATTACTGGTCCTCTACTCTATCATTTAAGGCATTTGCCTTAGCATAATCAGTGAAGCATACATAGAGGTCTTTTCCCTTTTCCAAGAGCTTCTCCGTAATGATGCGCATAGTAAATATGGCACGCGTGTGCCAGAGCCCGACTTGAAGCCAAATTGGGCTTCTACAGAGTTCTCACTGAGTGGAATCTGATTTCTCTTCAGAATGATCTTGAGTAGGATCTTCATGATATAGTTCATGAGACTGATAGTCCTGAAATCACCACATTCCATTGCCTTTAGTTTTTTTGGGCAGAATTATGAACACGTCTAAATACTGACATACTGGGAGCGGCAGAATCAAGAGACGAATACTTGAAAAAAGACGATTACATTTTCATTCACTCAGGAGTCGAGGAACACTGCCATGGTGAAGGATTATTAGTCAAACAAACATTGGAGAATTCGATTGGAGGATATTGGGCAGTAAGTGACCGGGTGATGCTACTGAAGATCAACGCCAAACCTTTTGATCTTGCAATTATCCAAGTTTACGCCCCTACGTCTTCACGGAGTGATGAGGAAATTGAAGTGTTCTATGAACAAATACAAAAGGCCATCAAAACAGACTAAGTCGACAAACGTTGTCATTGTTATGGAAGATTTCAATGCCAAAGTCGATTCCAATGGTGAAAACGTAGTTGGCAAAATCGGTCTTGGAGATCGTAATGAAATGGGAGAGAGGCTGACTGAGTTCTGCAAAGAGAATCAAATAATTGTGACAAATACATTTTACGAGCATCCTATGAGAAGACGGTATACATGGAAGAGCCCAGGGGACATGTACAAGAATCAAATTGACTTCATTCTCATCAGGGAACGTTTCAGAAACAGCGTAAAGCAGGCCAGATCTTACCCAGGTTCTGATATAAACTCAGATCATAATCCAGTGCTTGCTAAGATGAGTGTGAAACTGAAGAAAACATCCATAGGTCCACTCCCGGGAATCGATGTAAATGCACTGAAAGTACATATTTCCGATGAATATGATGTAGCATTTCGCAATCGTTATGAAAGTCTAAATGTAGAAATTGAAGATCAGTCAAATAATGTAGAAGAATCTGTGGGGAAAAAAAAAAAACATGGAACAACTTCAATCTCAGCTTACAGTCTGCCAACGAAATTCTACCAAAGAAAAAGAGACAGTCGAAACAGACACGGAGCACAAGGGGTTCAGTAAAAAATAAGAATCTGAATGATGAGATTGATAAAGCAGCGCAGAATAGCAAAAGAAAATGGCTCAATGATAAATGCGAGGAGATCGAAGAGCTTGACGAAAAAACACAAGAACTCTTCAACTACAGAAAGAAACCAAGAATGTGTGTGGCATCAAGAAATGTTCAGCAAAGAGTGGTTGTATTGAAAGGAAGGATGGCATAATCATCTTTGATAAAGATAAGATTATTGATAGATAAGTGGAATATGTTGGAGACTTGTTTGCTGATGATCGTCCCCCGAAACCGGAGGTAACTGACTGTGAAAGCCCCGATATTCTTAGAAACAGAGGTTATAAATGCTTTAAAAGAGATCAAAAACAACAAGGTAGCAGGATTAGATGGGATCCCGGTCGAAATGCTTTAAGCTTTGGCTGATTATGATGTTGCTCAGATGACTCAGTTATTGAACAGGATATCTCCCATCAGGCTTGCTGGAATCTGTGTTCATAACACTGTCCACAAAAAAAACCAAAGGCAATGGAATGTGGTGACTTCAGGACTATCACTCTCATGAGCCATATCATGAAGATCCTACTCAAGATCATTTTGAAGAGGAATCAGATTCTGCTCAGTGAGAACTATGGAGAAACCCAATTTATCTTCAAGTCGGGGTCTGGGACACGCCATGCCATATTTACTATGCGCATCATTACGGAGAAGTGCTTGGAAAAGGGAAAAGACCTCTATGTATGCTTCATTGATTATGCTAAGGCATTTGATAGAGTAGAGCACCAGAAAGTTTTCGAGTGTCTCCGCAGTACCGGGATGGACAGTTCTCACTGAGCAGAATCCGATTCCTCTTCAAAATGATTGCAAACCTGTACTGGAACCAAAGGACATGCGTCAGGATTGTCAATGAATTTTCCGATTATGCAGAAATCAATGGAGGTGAGTGTCAGGGATGCATCATGTCATCTAGTTTGTTTAATCCATAGACAGACTACATTTTTAAAAGCATTGAAGGCATGCCTGGCATTGACGTTAGTGGAGTAATGATAATCTGAGAATATGCGGATGATACTGTGTTGCTAGCTGATAATAAAGAATCGTTGATGTCATATACCGCCAAAGTAAGGCATTTGGCTTGGACATGAATGTGAAGAAGACCGAAACGATGGTAATATCTCGAAAGGTGGAAATATCAGTAACAATCTCCTGAAACAAGTCAGTGAATTCACATATTTATTACAAAATGTTTATGAAGATAGAAAGAATGGTGGAGAAATAAGAAGAATTGGAATGGCTAAAACTAAGTTTACCCAAGGAAGATATCTACTTCATCCAAGCTCAGACTAGTAAAATTCAACTCTACTGTTTTGAAACATGGACATTGTACTTGGATGATATGAAAAAGCTAGCTGCATTGGAGATGTGGATATTCAGATGCCTTGGCCGTATATCATGGTCAGACAGGAAAACAAATCAGTATGTTCTAGATCATCTGAATGTCACAAAAACCTTGATGAAAGATATTAAATCAAGAAAACTCAAATATTTTGGCCATTTTAAAAGACATCAAAACATCCAAAAAAGTGTACTGAAAGGGATTATAGAAGGCACGAGATGCAGAGGACGCCAGCGCAGTGTGTGGTGTAACAACATAAAGGAGTGGGCAGGAAAGAGTGTGGCCGCATGTAGTATGGCGTCCATGAACAGAACAGAGTGGAGTTCCATACTCCCCAACCTTCGGACTGAAGACGGCACTGAATAAGAAGAATATACCAAACATGGTAAAAAGTTTTCTTTCGGAGAGATTCAGTATACACTCAAGGGCTTACATACATGAACCACTTAAACATCAAAAGTGACGAAAAATCTGGGCAAGTGTGACAAAATTGATTCATTCCACGATATGCTTTCCTTATTAAACACATTGATAAAGCAAAGTTGTTCAAATTGAATGCATGTCAAAGTAAATCATGTATCAAATATGATTTGCGTGTAACAATGTCGTCCTTTTCATTACAGGGCTGAAATGCGTCCGACAGTTGTTGAAAACGATGAAGAACAAAGGCCCCAACGGTGACGAAATTGATGCTCTTCAGTAATATACCAAATTGTCCATCCCTTTGCTCTGATGTCCCATGCTAAAGGCGTTCTGTTCGTGGGACGTGTGCTTTGCACTTGAAGGATCAAACGCCAAAGGCAGCAAGGCAGATATAAAAAGACAACAAGGCTGACGAAATTGTTTCATTCAACAATACTATTAAAAACATAAACAGCAGATATCCCACTTTGCTCGAGATGCATCCTTATCAATGTGCCATATCAAAGACCTAAAGGTAACGAAAAAAAGTATGTGTGATGAAATCATGCAAATTACTACACGATTTCTAAGCTTATTCATAAATAATGTTTGGGTGCCAGTTAAATGTCATAAATATGCTTTACAATGAATTTGCTTTAAATAGCATGTGTTTTGATTACAGGGCTTAAATGCGTCCGCCAGTTGTAAAGGGTGATTGAAATTGATTCCTTCAACAATATGCGTTAGTTATATACCAAACATGCTTACAACGCCCTAAGTACTGATTTTATCATAGTACGCCCTAACGCCGCAATTTAACATATGTATATTTCTCGCGCTTCTACATCGCTTATAGTATAGCGTACACTTATGAGAGAAAGATGAGTTTCCTGCCTCTCAGTCGTTGTTGTTCCGTTGCCAACAAAGTCTGTGTTATCTTTTCTTTTTTTCAAACGTTGGAATATTTGGCCCAGAATAAGGCAAAATAATGACCATAACACTTCTATACATGGATGCACGTGCGTTGTTTCTTGGATAAAACAAAGCTCATTTGACCACCGTACATTTATTCTTTATACCGAATACATGAAGGTAGTTGATTACAATGAGAAGTCAACTATATCTCATTGTTTGAATGTTCTGTTTTTGAGTCCGTTTTATTAGTCTAATTGATACACTTCTTGTAATTATTTTTACCCTTTGTATTTCCACCTTTCAAGATATTACCATCGTTTTGGTCTTTTTCACATTCATGTCCAGGCCAAATACCTTACTTTGGCGGTATATGACATCAACGAATGTTGGCAGGTCTTGTTCATTATCAGCTAGCAACACAGTATCATCCGCATACATTCAGATTATCATTACTCCACTAACGGCAATACCAGGCATGCCTTCTATGCTTATAAAAATGCATTCTATCTATATATTAAACAAACGAGGTGACATGATGCATCCCTGACGAACACCTCGTTTGATTTCTGCATAATCGCTGCCGCATGGCCTTTGGTTCCATTACAGGTTTGCAATCAATCCCAGATCCTTTACTGTCCATCCAAGTACTGCGGAGACACTCGAAAAATTACTGGTCCTCTACTCTATCATTTAAGGCATTTGCCTTAGCATAATCAGTGAAGCATACATAGAGGTCTTTTCCCTTTTCCAAGAGCTTCTCCGTAATGATGCGCATAGTAAATATGGCACGCGTGTGCCAGAGCCCGACTTGAAGCCAAATTGGGCTTCTACAGAGTTCTCACTGAGTGGAATCTGATTTCTCTTCAGAATGATCTTGAGTAGGATCTTCATGATATAGTTCATGAGACTGATAGTCCTGAAATCACCACATTCCATTGCCTTTAGTTTTTTTGGGCAGAATTATGAACACGTCTTAATACTGACATACTGGGAGCGGCAGAATCAAGAGACGAATACTTGAAAAAAGACGATTACATTTTCATTCACTCAGGAGTCGAGGAACACTGCCATGGTGAAGGATTATTAGTCAAACAAACATTGGAGAATTCGATTGGAGGATATTGGGCAGTAAGTGACCGGGTGATGCTACTGAAGATCAACGCCAAACCTTTTGATCTTGCAATTATCCAAGTTTACGCCCCTACGACTTCACGGAGTGATGAGGAAATTGAAGTGTTCTATGAACAAATACAAAAGGCCATCAAAACAGACAAACGTTGTCATTGTTATGGAAGATTTCAATGCCAAAGTCGGTTCCAATGGTGAAAACGTAGTTGGCAAAATCGGTCTTGGAGATCGTAATGAAATGGGAGAGGGGCTGACTGAGTTCTGCAAAGAGAATCAAATAATTGTGACAAATACATTTTACGAGCATCCTATGAGAAGACGGTATACATGGAAGAGCCCAGGGGACATGTACAAGAATCAAATTGACTTCATTCTCATCAGGGAACGTTTCAGAAACAGCGTAAAGCAGGCCAGATCTTACCCAGGTTCTGATATAAACTCAGATCATAATCCAGTGCTTGCTAAGATGAGTGTGAAACTGAAGAAAACATCCATAGGTCCACTCCCGGGAATCGATGTAAATGCACTGAAAGTACATATTTCCGATGAATATGATGTAGCATTTCGCAATCGTTATGAAAGTCTAAATGTAGAAATTGAAGATCAGTCAAATAATGTAGAAGAATCTGTGGGGAAAAAAAAAAACATGGAACAACTTCAATCTCAGCTTACAGTCTGCCAACGAAATTCTACCAAAGAAAAAGAGACAGTCAAAACAGACACGGAGCACAAGGGGTTCAGTAAAAAATAAGAATCTGAATGATGAGATTGATAAAGCAGCGCAGAATAGCAAAAGAAGAATGGCTCAATGATAAATGCGAGGAGATCGAAGAGCTTGACGAAAAAACACAAGAACTCTTCAACTACAGAAAGAAACCAAGAATGTGTGTGGCATCAAGAAATGTTCAGCAAAGAGTGGTTGTATTGAAAGGAAGGATGGCATAATCATCTTTGATAAAGATAAGATTCTTGATAGATAAGTGGAATATGTTGGAGACTTGTTTGCTGATGATCGTCCGCCGAAACCGGAGGTAACTGACTGTGAAAGCCCCGATATTCTTAGAAACAGAGGTTATAAATGCTTTAAAAGAGATCAAAAACAACAAGGTAGCAGGATTAGATGGGATCCCGGTCGAAATGCTTTAAGCTTTGGCTGATTATGATGTTGCTCAGATGACTCAGTTATTGAACAGGATATCTCCCATCAGGCTTGCTGGAATCTGTGTTCATAACACTGTCCACAAAAAAAACCAAAGGCAATGGAATGTGGTGACTTCAGGACTATCACTCTCATGAGCCATATCATGAAGATCCTACTCAAGATCATTTTGAAGAGGAATCAGATTCTGCTCAGTGAGAACTATGGAGAAACCCAATTTATCTTCAAGTCGGGGTCTGGGACACGCCATGCCATATTTACTATGCGCATCATTACGGAGAAGTGCTCGGAAAAGGGAAAAGACCTCTATGTATGCTTCATTGATTATGCTAAGGCATTTGATAGAGTAGAGCACCAGAAAGTTTTCGAGTGTCTCCGCAGTACCGGGATGGACAGTAAGGATCTGAGATTGATTGCAAACCTGTACTGGAACCAAAGGACATGCGTCAAAATTGTCAATGAATTTTCCGATTATGCAGAAATCAATGGAGGTGAGTGTCAGGGATGCATCATGTCATCTAGTTTGTTTAATCCATAGACAGACTACATTTTTAAAAGCATTGAAGGCATGCCTGGCATTGACGTTAGTGGAGTAATGATAATCTGAGAATATGCGGATGATACTGTGTTGCTAGCTGATAATAAAGAATCGTTGATATCATATACCGCCAAAGTAAGGCATTTGGCTTGGACATGAATGTGAAGAAGACCGAAACGATGGTAATATCTCGAAAGGTGGAAATATCAGTAACAATCTCCTGAAACAAGTCAGTGAATTCACATATTTATTACAAAATGTTTATGAAGATGGAAAGAATGGTGGAGAAATAAGGAGAAGAATTGGAATGGCTAAAACTAAGTTTACCCAAGGAAGATATCTACTTCATCCAAGCTCAGACTAGTAAAATTCAACTCTACTGTTTTGAAACATGGACATTGTACTTGGATGATATGAAAAAGCTAGCTGCATTGGAGATGTGGATATTCAGATGCCTTGGCCGTATATCATGGTCAGACAGGAAAACAAATCAGTATGTTCTAGATCATCTGAATGTCACAAAAACCTTGATGAAAGATATTAAATCAAGAAAACTCAAATATTTTGGCCATTTTAAAAGACATCAAAACATCCAAAAAAGTGTACTGAAAGGGATTATAGAAGGCACGAGATGCAGAGGACGCCAGCGCAGTGTGTGGTGTAACAACATAAAGGAGTGGGCAGGAACCGTATGGCGTCCATGAACAGAACAGAGTGGAGTTCCATGCTCCCCAACCTTCGGACTGAAGACGGCACTTAATAAGAAGAATATACCAAACATGGTAAAAAGTTTTCTTTCGGAGAGATTCAGTATACACTCAAGCGCTTACATACATGAACCACTTAAACATCAAAAGTGACGAAAAATCTGGGCAAGTGTGACAAAATTGATTCATTCCACGATATGCTTTCCTTATTAAACACATTGATAAAGCAAAGTTGTTCAAATTGAATGCATGTCAAAGTAAATCATGCATCAAATATGACTTGCGTGTAACAATGTCGTCCTTTTCATTACAGGGCTGAAATGCGTCCGACAGTTGTTGAAAACGATGAAGAAAAAAGGCCCCAACGGTGACGAAATTGATGTTCTTCAGTAATATACCAAATTGTCCATCCCTTTGCTCTGATGTCCCATGCTAAAGGTGTTCTGTTCGTGGGACGTGTGCTTTGCACTTGAAGGATCAAACGCCAAAGGCAGCAAGGCAGATATAAAAAGGCAACAAGGCTGACGAAATTGTTTCATTCAACAATACTATTAAAAACATAAACAGCAGATATCCCACTTTGCTCGAGATGCATCCTTATCAATGTGCCATATCAAAGACCTAAAGGTAACGAAAAAAAGTATGTGTGATGAAATCATGCAAATTACTACACGATTTCTAAGCTTATTCATAAATAATGTTTGGGTGCCAGTTAAATGTCATAAATATGCTTTACAATGAATTTGCTTTAAATAGCATGTGTTTTGATTACAGGGCTTAAATGCGTCCGCCTGTTGTAAAGGGTGATTGAAATTGATTCCTTCAACAATATGCGTTAGTTATAGACCAAACATGCTTAAAACGCCCTAAGTACTGATTTTATCATAGTACGCCCTAACGCCGCAATTTAACATATGTATATTTCTCGCGCTTCTACATCGCTTATAGTATAGCGTACACTTATGAGAGAAAGATGAGTTTCCTGCCTCTCAGTCGTTGTTGTTCCGTTGCCAACAAAGTCTGTGTTATCTTTTCTTTTTTTCAAACGTTGGAATATTTGGCCCAGAATAAGGCAAAATAATGACCATAACACTTCTATACATGGATGCACGTGCGTTGTTTCTTGGATAAAACAAAGCTCATTTGACCACCGTACATTTATTCTTTATACCGAATACATGAAGGTAGTTGATTACAATGAGAAGTCAACTATATCTCATTGTTTGAATGTTCTCCTGTTTTTGAGTCCGTTTTATTAGTCTAATTGATACACTTCTTGTAATTATTTTTACCCTTGGTATTTCCACCTTTCAAGATATTACCATCGTTTTGGTCTTTTTCACATTCATGTCCAGGCCAAATACCTTACTTTGGCGGTATATGACATCAACGAATGTTTGCAGGTCTTGTTCATTATCAGCTAGCAACACAGTATCATCCGCATACATTCAGATTATCATTACTCCACTAACGGCAATACCAGGCATGCCTTCTATGCTTATAAAAATGCATTCTATCTATATATTAAACAAACGAGGTGACATGATGCATCCCTGACGAACACCTCGTTTGATTTCTGCATAATCGCTGCCGCATGCCCTTTGGTTCCATTACAGGTTTGCAATCAATCTCAGATCCTTTACTGTCCATCCAAGTACTGCGGAGACACTCGAAAAATTACTGGTCCTCTACTCTATCATTTAAGGCATTTGCCTTAGCATAATCAGTGAAGCATACATAGAGGTCTTTTCATTTTCCCAAGAGCTTCTCCGTAGTGATGCGCATAGTAAATATGGCACGCGTGTGCCAGAGCCCGACTTGAAGCCAAATTGGGCTTCTCCAGAGTTCTCACTGAGTGGAATCTGATTTCTCTTCAGAATGATCTTGAGTAGGATCTTCATGATATAGTTCATGAGACTGATAGTCCTGAAATCACCACATTCCATTGCCTTTAGTTTTTTTGGGCAGGATTATGAACACGTCTAAATACTGACATACTGGGAGCGGCAGAATCAAGAGACGAATACTTGAAAAAAGACGATTACATTTTCATTCACTCAGGAGTCGAGGAACACTGCCATGGTGAAGGATTATTAGTCAAACAAACATTGGAGAATTCGATTGGAGGATATTGGGCAGTAGGTGACCGGGTGATGCTACTGAAGATCAACGCCAAACCTTTTGATCTTGCAATTATCCAAGTTTACGCCCCTACGTCTTCACGTAGTGATGAGGAAATTGAAGTGTTCTTATGAACAAATACAAAAGGCAATCAAACAGACTAAGTCGACAAACGTTGTCATTGTTATGGAAGATTTCAATGCCAAAGTCGGTTCCAATGGTGAAAACGTAGTTGGCAAAATCGGTCTTGGAGATCGTAATGAAATGGGAGAGAGGCTGACTGAGTTCTGCAAAGAGAATCAAATAATTGTGACAAATACATTTTACGAGCATCCTATGAGAAGACGGTATACATGGAAGAGCCCAGGGGACATGTACAAGAATCAAATTGACTTCATTCTCATCAGGGAACGTTTCAGAAAAAGCGTAAAGCAGGCCAGATTTTGCCCAGGTTCTGATATAAACTCAGATCATAATCCAGTGCTTGCTAAGATGAGTGTGAAACTGAAGAAAACATCCATAGGTCCACTCCCGGGAATCGATGTAAATGCACTGAAAGTACATATTTCCGATGAATATGATGTAGCATTTCGCAATTGTTATGAAAGTCTAAATGTAGAAATTGAAGATCAGTCAAATAATGTAGAAGAATCTGTGGGGGAAAAAAAAAACATGGAACAACTTCAATCTCAGCTTACAGTCTGGCAACGAAATTCTACCAAAGAAAAAGAGACAGTCAAAACAGACACGGAGCACAAGGGCTTCAGTAAAAAATAAGAATCTGAATGATGAGATTGATAAAGCAGCGCAGAATAGCAAAAGAAGAATGGCTCAATGATAAATGCGAGGAGATCGAAGAGCTTGACCAAAAAAGACAAGAACTCTTCAACTACAGAAAGAAACCAAGAATGTGTGTGGCATCAAGAAATGTTCAGCAAAGAGTGGTTGTATTGAAAGGAAGGATGGCATAATCATCTTTGATAAAGATAAGATTCTTGATAGATAAGTGGAATATGTTGGAGACTTGTTTGCTGATGATCGTCCGCCGAAACCGGAGGTAACTGACTGTGAAAGCCCCGATATTCTTAGAAACAGAGGTTATAAATGCTTTAAAAGAGATCAAAAACAACAAGGTAGCAGGATTAGATGGGATCCCGGTCGAAATGCTTTAAGCTTTGGCTGATTATGATGTTGCTCAGATGACTCAGTTATTGAACAGGATATCTCCCATCAGGCTTGCTGGAATCTGTGTTCATAACACTGTCCACAAAAAAACCAAAGGCAATGGAATGTGGTGACTTCAGGACTATCACTCTCATGAGCCATATCATGAAGATCCTACTCAAGATCATTTTGAAGAGGAATCAGATTCTGCTCAGTGAGAACTATGGAGAAACCCAATTTATCTTCAAGTCGGGGTCTGGGACACGATATGCCATATTTACTATGCGCATCATTACGGAGAAGTGCTTGGAAAAGGGAAAAGACCTCTATGTATGCTTCATTGATTATGCTAAGGCATTTGATAGAGTAGAGCACCAGAAAGTTTTCGAGTGTCTCCGCAGTACCGGGATGGACAGTAAGGATCTGAGATTGTTTGCAAACCTGTACTGGAACCAAAGGACATGCGTCAGGAATGTTAATGAATTTTCCGATTATGCAGAAATCAATGGAGGTGAGTGTCATTGATGCATCATGTCATCTAGTTTGTTTAATCCATAGACAGACTACATTTTTAAAAGCATTGAAGGCATGCCTGGCATTGACGTTAGTGGAGTAATGATAATCTGAGAAATATGCGGATGATACTGTGTTGCTAGCTGATAATAAAGAATCGTTGATGTCATATACCGCCAAAGTAAGGCATTTGGCTTGGACATGAATGTGAAGAAGACCGAAACGATGGTAATACCTCGAAAGGTGGAAATATCAGTAACAATCTCCTGAAACAAGTCAGTGAATTCACATATTTATTACAAAATGCTTATGAAGATGGAAAGAATGGTGGAGAAATAAGGAGAAGAATTGGAATGGCTAAAACTAAGTTTACCCAAGGAAGATATCTACTTCATCCAAGCTCAGACTAGTAAAATTCAACTCTACTGTTTTGAAACATGGACATTGTACTTGGATGATATGAAAAAGCTAGCTGCATTGGAGATGTGGATATTCTGATGCCTTGGCCGTATATCATGGTCAGACAGGAAAACAAATCAGTATGTTCTAGATCATCTGAATGTCACAAAAACCTTGATGAAAGATATTTAATCAAGAAAACTCAAATATTTTGGCCATTTTAAAAGACATCAAAACATCCAAAAAAGTCTACTGAAAGGGATTATAAAAGGCACGAGATGCAGAGGACGCCAGCGCAGTGTGTGGTGTAACAACATAAAGGAGTGGGCAGGAAAGAGTGTGGCCGCATGTAGTAAGGCGTCCATGAACAGAACAGAGTGGAGTTCCATACTCCCCAACCTTCGGACTGAAGACGGCACTTAATAAGAAGAATATACCAAACATGGTAA
>NC_092686.1:19183902-19211402 GCF_964275005.1 Diadema setosum | reverse complement strand
ATAATATCGTTGTACACACATCGACATAATATCGTTGTACACACATCGACATAATATCGTTGTACACACATCGACATAATATCGTTGTACACACATCGACATAATATCGTTTCACACACATCGACATAATATCGTTGTACACACATCGACATAATATCGTTTCACACACATCGACATAATATCGTTGTACACACATCGACATAATATCGTATATGTGATAGACGAGTGATGGATTTATTGTCAGCCAAACATGACCCTACTTAATAACCTGTCCTACTCCTATCATATAGCCTCAAACGACAGTCGCATATGGTCAAGTGCCATTCTAGTCCTATATAGTCAAGTGCCATTCTATTCCTATTTAGCGTCCCGCTGGATTGCTAGGGACGAATCGGACCACGAGGAGATAAAACTCCACTGTCTGTGTTCTGTTTTTGTTCTTGTTGTTGCTCTTCTCTGCTCTGTGTGTATGTGTGTGTATGTGCGTGTGCGTGCGGTGTGTGTGTGTGTGGATGTCTGTCTGTGGTCGTATGGGAACGTTGAGGTCGAATCGGGCACCATTACTTCACCGAAGTGGCCAGTGTATCAATTTGATTTGAAAGCAAAGCAATATCTTAGGATTAAACGATTTCGTCACCCTTCAGTTCAGTTGTATGTTTTCGAAAAAAAAAACAAACAAACGAGGTAAGGATGACGAAATCAAATTAATTAACGATTTCCTTAATCCTTGGGGACAATATACTTTATGATGATTTTTTTTTTACATGTGTTTTTTATTACAGGCCTCGATTGCGTCCATTAGTTGTAAAAAAAGAACGAACAAGTCAGCAATAATGCTTAAATGAAACCCAATTTTTATTTACAAATGTCGAATTTGAGCACTTTAATCAAAATCACATTGTTACACCCAACTAAAAAATGATGCATAATTACAAAACAATCGTGAACTAACTTGATTTAGCAGCGCTTATCGCGTTTTTTTTTCCATCATCCTTTATTTAATACTGTCTGATGTTTTTGAAGCTCTCTAAATAAAAAGCCCGAGTCACTTGAAGATAATTCATCATCAAGCATTTTTAGATGCATTCAGTTGCAACGAACTTGCTATATCAATGTGATTCAGTAGCAAAGCATATCGTCGAATAAACCGATTTCCTCACCCTTGCCCCCCTCTTTCGTCACCCTTGATGTTTAACTGGTATGTAAGCCTTCCAATGGATACTGCATCACTCGTTTTTAGTATGATTTGGTATATTCCTCTTCCACGAAGGAAGCATCTCCCCTCCCCCTCCCACCTTTTTTTTTTCTATCACAATATTACTTATATTACGTATATTATTGAACGAATCAATTTCATCACCCTTTACTTACCACTGTCGGCCGCATTTGACCAATGCAATCAAAACACGTTATTGAAAGGAGATGGCTAGTAACTAATCAGTGGGAATCAGTGGGAATGCTTCAGATGGCCTCACATTAAAGTAATGTGCAGTTTGATGTTTCCAGGTTAGCATGCCTGTACAGTGACGGGACATTACTTGAATGTGAGACCATTCTGAAGCAAATAATTTTTACACACAACAATAGATATATAATGTACTCTTAAATGAATTTGCTTTAAAGGGGATGGCTAATAACTGATCAATGGGAATCAGTGGGAATGCATTCCCACTGATTCCCATTGATCAGTTATTAGCTATCCCCTTTAAAGCAAATTCATTGTAAAGCACATTTATGTAGATTCAACTGGCACCAAACCATTATTGATGACTAAACCAAAGCATTATCGATGAATAAGCTAAGATATTGTTACACCCAGGTCATATTAATGCATAATTAAGTAAATCGTGAACTAATCTGACATTACCGCCATTATTGCGTTTTTCCCCTCAACCTTTATTTTCAACTGTCTTATTGCTTTGAGCTCGTTAATCAAAAGCCAGGAAACCAGGTTGTGTAATAAACCGAGTTCTTCACCCTTGCCAACATTTTTCGTCACCCTTGATGTTTAACTGGTTAATGTATGTAAGCCCTCGAATTCATACTACTTTGTACATCTCTCCGAAAGAAAACGTTTTTAGTATGTTTGGTATATTATTTACTCATATTTTTGAAGGAATCAGTTTCATCACCGTTTATTTACTATTGTCGGCCGCATTCGAGCCCTGTAATCAAAACACATACTATTTAAAGGAAATTCAATGTAAAGCACATTTATGTAGATTCACCTGACACTAAAGCATTATTGATGAATAAACTAAGAAATCGGGAAGTAATTTGCACGATTTTATCAATCTTGCTGCGTTTTTCGTAACCCTTTAATAAGGATGGTAAGCACATTGATAAGGATGGAACTCAAGCAAAGTGGGATATCAGTTGTTTATATTATTAATCATATTATTGAATGAAACAGTTTCGTCACCCTTGTCGCGTTTTTTTTTTTTTCATACACTTTGCTGCCTTTGGCGTTTGATCCTTCCAATGCAAAGCAGACGTCTCAGGAAGAGAACGTCTTGAGCATGGGACATCAAAGCAAAGGGTAAACAATTTGGTATATTACTTAAAAACATCAAATTCGTCACCGTTTGTCGCTTTTTTTTTTCTTCATCCTTTCAATACAATTTTCTTACGCACGTCCTTTTCCCCCGTCAACCTTTATTTACAACTGTCTAATTGCTTTGAGCTCTTTAATCAAAAGCCCGAGTCACTTGAAGATAATTCATCGTAAAGCACCTTGACATGCACTCAATTTGAACAAACTTGCTGTATCAATGTGTTTCATAAGGAAAGCATATCGTGGAATAAATCAATTTTGTCACACTTGCCCCCATTTTTCGTCACTTTTGATGTTTAAGTGGTTCATGTATGTAAGCCCTCGAGTGTATACTGAATCTCTCCGAAAGAAAACGTTTTTAGCTGGTTTGGTATATTCTTCTTCTTAAGTGCCGTCTTCAGTCCGAAGGTTGGCGAGTATGGACCTCCACTCTGTTCTGTTCATGGCCGCCTTACTACATGCGGCCACACTCTTTCCTGTCCACTCCTTTATGTTGTGACACCACACACTGCGCTGGCGTCCTCTGTATCTCCTGCTTTCTATAATCCCTTCCAGTACACTTTTTTGGATGTTCTGATGTCTTTTAACATGGCCAAAATATTTGAGTTTTCCTGATTTAATGTCTTTCATCAAGGTTTTTGTGACATTCAGATGATCAAGAACATACTGATTTGTTTTCCTGTCTGCCTATGATATACGGCCCAGGCGTCTGAATATCCACATCTCGAATGCAGCCAACCTCTTCATATCATCCAAGTACAATGTCCATATTTCACAACAGTAAAGGAGAGTTGAATGCACGTAACATTTTACCAGTCTAAGCTTGGTTGCAGTAGATATCTCATTTGGGTAAACTTAGTTTTAGCCATTCCAATTCTTCTCCTAATTTCGCCACCATTCTTCCCATCTTCATAAACATTTTGTCCTAAAAATATGTTAATTCACTGACTTGTTCCAGGAGAGTGTTGCCGATGGAGATGTTTACCCTTGGTATTTCCACCTTTCGAGATATTACTTTTTCACATTCATGTAGAAGCCAAATGCCTTACTTTGGCGGTATATGACATCAACGATTGTTTGCAGGTCTTGTTCATTATCAGCTAGCAACACATTATCATCCGCATATCTCAGATTATTTATCATTACTCCACTAACGTCAATGCCAGGCATGCCTTCAATGCTTTAAAAATGTATTCTGTCTATAAATTAAACAAACTATAGGTGACATGATGCATCCCTGACGAACACCTCGTTTGATTTCTGCATAATCGGAAAATTCATTGTCAATCCTGACGCATGCCCTTTGGTTCCAGTACAGGTTTGCATTCAATCTCAGATCCTTACTGTCCATCCCGGTATTGCGGAGACACTCGAAAACTTTCTGGTGCTGGACTCTATCAAATGCCATAGCGTAATCAATGAAGCATACATAGAGGTCTTTTCCCTTTCCAAGCACTTCTCCGTAATGAGGCGCATAGTAAATATGGCATCGCGTGTCCCAGACCCCGACTTGAAGCCAAATTGGGTTTCTCCAGAGTTCTCACTGAGCAGAATCTGATTCCTCTTCAGAATGATCTTGAGTAGGATCTTCATGATATGGCTCAAGAGACTGATAGTCCTGAAGTTACCACATTCCACTGCCTTTGGGTTTTGTTTTGTTTTGTTTTGTTTTGTTTTGTTTTTTTTTTTTTTTTGGGGGGGGGGGCAGTGTTATGAACACAGATTCCAGCAAGCCTGATAGAAGATATCCTGTTCAATAACTGAGTCAACTGACCAACATCATAATCATCCAAAGCTTTTAGCATTCCGACCGGGATCCCATCTAATCCTGCTGCCTTGTTGTTTCTCATCTCTTTCAAAGCATTTATAACCTCTGATTCTAGAATGGCGGGGCCTTCACAGTCAGTTACCTCTGGTTTTGGCGGACGATCATCAGCAAACAAGTCTCCAACATATTCCACCCATCTATCAAGAATCTTATCTTTATCAAAGATGATTATGCCATCCTTCCCTCGAATACAGCCACTCTTTGCTGAACATTTCTTGATACCACACAGATTCTTGGTTTCTTTGTGTAGTTGAAAAGTTCTGTGTTGTTTGTCAGGCTCTTCGATCTCCTCGCATTTATCATTGAGCCATTCTTCTTTAGCTATTCTGCGCTGCTTATCAATCTCATCATTCAGATTCTTATCTTTTACTAAGCCCCTTTTCTGCTTCCGTCTTTTAGACATCATCTGAAGTATCTGCTCCGTCATCCATGGCTGTTTTGCCTGTCGCTTTTTCTTTTGTAGAATTTCGTTGGCAGACTGTAAGCTGAGTTTGAAGTTGTTCCATGTTTTTTTTTTCCACAGATTCTTCTACATTATTTGACTGATCTTCAATTTCTACATTTAGACTTTCATAACGATTGCGAAATGCTACATCATATTCATCGGAAATATGTGCTTTCAGTGCATTTACATCGATTCCCGGGAATGGACCTTTGGATGTTCTCTTCAGTTTGACACATCTTCACAAGCACTGGATTATGATCTCAGTCTATATTAGCACCTGGGTAAGATCTGGCCTGCTTTACGCTGTTTCTGAAACGTTCCCTGATGAGAATGAAGTCTATTTGATTCTTGTACATGTCCCCTGGGCTCTTCCATGTATACCGTCTTCTCATAGGATGCTCGTAAAATGTATTTGTCACAATTAATTGATTCTCTTTGCAGAACTCAATCAGCCTCTCTCCCCTTTCATTACAAACGACTTTGGCATTGAAGTCTCCCATAACAATGACAACGTCTGTCGACTTAGTCTGTTTGATGGCCTTTTGTATTTGTTCATAGAACACTTCAATTTCCTCATCTCTATGTGAAGACGTAGGGGCGTAAACTTGGATAATAGCAAGATCAAAAGGTTTGGCGTTGATCTTCAGTAGCATCACCCGGTCACTTACTGGCCAATATCCTCCAATCGAATTCTCCAATTTGACTAAGAATCCTACACCATGGCAGTGTTCCTCACCTCCTGAGTGAATGAAAACGTAATCGTCTTTCTTCAAGTATCCGTCTCGTGTCCACCTTGATTCTGCCACTCCAAGTGTGTCAGTATTTAGACGATTTGCCTCTTGTATTAGATTGTCCAATTTCCCAGACTTATAAAGAGTTCGGATGTTCCATGTATCAATGTTCATACAGCCTCTACTAGGTTTTGAACACACATTATAAAGTGACAACCTCTCTGACGAGTTTATGTCGAGAGTATCATCCTCGTGTGAACTACTTCCATCAGCAGTTGTATCTTCCCAGTTCCTATTTGTTGGTATATTACTTACGCATATTGATGAAAAAAATCTATTTCATCACCCTTTATATATAACTGGCGGATGCATTTGAGTCCTGGAATCAAAACACATGCTATTTAAAGCAAATTCATTGTCAAGCACACTGATGACATTCAACTGGCACCAAAACATTATTGATGAATGAGCTGAAAAATCGTGTAGTAATTTGTATTATTTCATCACACTTGCCGCGTTTTTTTCGTAGCCCCTTACATCTTTCGTATGGGACATTGATAAGGATGCAACTCTCGTAGTCCAGTCAAAATATGAAATGACCCCCAACTAATTGCAACAGAAATGATTCTACTTGCATTTGACCTGGAATAGCTACTAAAATAGCATATTAAAAGTTTCCTAAAATTCGAGTGGTGGATCACTGTCTAATTTGCATAAATTCAAAATGGCCGCCATACGATCTATTTATGCCTATATCTCGGGATATATAACCTGCAGAAAGAAAATTCTGGTGTCTAAACCTATGCTTTTTAGGTCAAGGAATACAATTATGATATCTTTAGTAACTTCCAAGCATCCCAACATATAGTTTTTGCATATATTTGCATATAATAACATGCAAAATGACCGCCGTATGCATGTGCAAGCCCGTATCTCCGTATATTTCATTTGTAAATGGCCCCTTGTTGTCCGAGGTCTTAATTCTACTGCTGAGAATCACTGATATAGAATATGTTCCACTCAGAGAATAATTAGCTTTAAGTTACTAAAAAAATTTGAATTTATTTATACATGAATAAATTCAAATTATTACCGCGAATATACTTTCAGATATATACGAATACAAACTGCAGAACGTTATTGTACTGTTATGTCTACATCCAAGATTTCAAGGGCAAAAATTGATATAATACATTTACAACCTCAATGATTATCCTTACACCTAGTTTCATATTCGTGCATTGATTAAAAGTATTGTATTACTCATATTTTCTTGAGATAAGGCCTCAGAATACTAAACAACTGTGAGTAGTATCAAATGGAACAGATTCTATTTAACTTTAATCTCAACTTAGCTTCCAAGGTGTGCTCAATAGGTACACAAATATTAAAGTCTCAAGTGGTAGGAATCGTTAAACTTATTTCATGATGCGCTGTTCATGCACCTATTGTTCCACTCGGTTATCGAAACTCTCGCGCTTGACAGCTGTCGGTTACTATGGTCACACGGAATGCTTGGTTTTAGGACCCATGCTGGAATGTTACTTCTGAGCTTTCGGTATTGTTTACATTCACGACAAATCTCATCATCCCACCTTCTACTTATGTATCTATGACATACAGTTACGCCATTTTCTATACTCTGCAACACACCCCTTGAATCTCTGCAGTTGTTGTTCACTGCTGCAACATGTGACCTTTCTGTTTTCTGTATTTTTATTTAGTGACATATATTTAATTGGATTTTTTGTTTTGTTTGTTCTAATCGGTTTCCCCAGATATAGTTGGTCTTAAAAAAACATCCGTACTTTAAACTTCCCCTAATCTGATTACTCACGGGACCTGCGGCTGTACAAGCTAATGCTTTTACGCAGGCCCCATCATATTTTTTTCACATTATGACCACAGTGTAATTAGCATGCATACAGACCTCGTGTTTATACCAAATCAAACTTCTGTACATTCTGATGAAGTCTTATCTGAATTATGTTTTGTATAATTTTCGTATTCATATACTTTATTGTGATATATGTGAGAAATATGAAAATAAAAATTGAAATGAAATGATTGCATGATTGTATACATGTATCATTATATATATTTTGCCATCATGTTAAATGCTTATAATACTTGTGTCTATGATGCAATACTTCTATTTCTTTCTCTTTTTTTTCTTTTTTTTGTTAAGGGGGGGGGGGCACGTCATCAGGATCATGATTATCCATGAGCTAGTCTTTAAAAGTTTCATGAGTTTGGAAATTTGTATAGAGGATGTTCTTGTCATATTTTTTTTTTCTTTTACAAATTTATTTATTTCTCTTCATTATACAACGTAACATACAAAATCATATTACAAATCATGTTTTGTTTAACAAATTAACAACAACAACAACAACAATAAAAGATGGGTATCAAACTCTTCAACAATTGAACAATATCCTAAAGATACAGTCAGGTCTCGTTACACTAAACTCCTTGGGCCCAGCGAAACCACCGTGATCTTGTCACTTTTGAAATCTTGCCATATCCAGGGCGCAAATACCTCTGAATAGGAAAATTTTCAAACCCTGGGACCCCCCCCCCAAAAAAAAAAAAAAAAACTACCCCATCACGTCGGGGTTCTGCCATATGGATATTCTTTATAGTGAGAGTCGACTGTATGTTCTTCTACAATGACCTAAAAAATATGTTCTACAGGGGACCATTTCTTATAATGAAAATTTAATTTGTTTGTTCGTTTTGCAATGTTGGATTCTATATATCGGATATTAACAATAAATGCTGTCAATCCATGAAATTTCACACCTGTATCTTTGCATCTCTGAATATATATGTACCTTTTGTATAACAATATTAAATGAATAAAGATTCAATAAATTCCTGTGGGGCCCTTTCCAGTCTTTGATGAATCCAGACATTAATTCTTGTACAATCCTCTAATTTGACATGAAAGATCGTACCAATTTCATCCACAAATTTTTGAAGTAATTCTTTGGCAGCTTTACAATCAAAAAACAAATGTACAGGGGTCTCAGCATATGACTTACAAAGCGTACACAACTCTGATTCTGATATTTTCATCTTAAACAATCTTTCATTTGTGTAAAGTATATTATGCGACAACTTGAACTGAAATTCTGTCAATTTTACTTCAATTGTACATGTAAATGGCAACATATATATTTGTGTCCAATCTTCTGGTTGAATTCCATACTTGCCAGCGAAAACTGATTCGCAAACAGGTCTTGATTTAATCTCTTTTAAAAATTCCTCATATATTGGTTTTGATTTCACATCTTGTAACTGTGAGATAATAAGATCCTTTTGTTTTTGAGCCACTTCTTCTTTCCAAAACATCTCCAATAGGAGTGTATTGAAGGAACATTTCGAATATTTTTGAACAGAGTATACAATTGCCATATACATCATATTATATTTGCTTGGCACTCCTTTCCTTAACCAAAATTCAAAATCAATGAGCCGTCCATCAATACTAAATATTTGATATATATAACATAAACCTGCTTCAAAAAACGGCCTGCAGAATATTGAGTGCTTATCAATCAAAATATTCTGGTTATTCCATACTGGTTGTTGTAGGATGCCTGCTTGGCTATTTTCATCACCAATAAAATCCTCATGTATGTTTGTCTTTAACCATATTCGTAAAATATTCTCATAGAATGGAGGGATACCCCTCTTATCAATAGTTTCAAGGGAATAATTACTTTGGAACACTAGAATTCCACCAAGCCTTTTTAAGAAATAGTCTCCCAATAGCACCCATTGATGGTTACGATTTCCATAATATCTTTTAACCCACTTAATTAACTGCGTATCAATCATACATTGTAAATTGGGGAATTTGAGACCACCCTCAGCATATTGTGCATACATAGTTGACCTTGAAATCTTATCTGGGCCATTCCATAAAAAGGAAAACATTAACTTCTCTACTTCTTTCACAAAATCTTGAGGAATTTCAATGTTTGACATCAAATGAATTATCTTAGACATAATAAATGTTTTCAAAATTTAACGTTAATACGTTGAATTACGATTTTTCCAAATAGAAAATGTTCTCTTAATCTCACCCAATCGATCTTCAAAGTTTCTTCGGATTGCTTCTTTTTTGTCATGTGAAAATCAGATTCCAAGAATTCTAAGACCATTGTCTGACCACTTTATCATCTGTGGCTGTTCTTTCGATAGTCTATCATTTCCTATCCACATTCCTTCTGATTTGCTTCGGTTGAGGCAAAGGCCTGCTATATCAGAAAATTCTTGAAAGCTTTCTAATAATACTGATAGTGATTCTGTATCCTTACAAAAACATGTTATATCATCAGCGTAAGCTGTATATTTAATCTGTTTTCCGAGCATCTCCATTCCAATGATATTTGGATTATTTAACAATCTCATTAAATATATCTCGAGCCCTAATATGAATAAAAGAGGGGCAAGGGGGTCGCCTTGGCGAACACCCCTTCCAATTTCAAAATAACCAGTGGTAAAGCCATTTATCAATACACAGCTATTTATACCTGCATGCAATGTTCTCACCCATTGTGTCATTGACGGATCAAAATTAAGACATTCTAAACACTGCAGTAAATACCTATGACTGAGTGAATCAAATGCTTTGGTAAGATCTAATGCTAACACAATTCCAGATACATTGTTGGCATTTGCATAAAACATTAAATCTGAAATCAGTCTTATACCTTCACCTATATATCTGCCTTTAATAAATGCTGTTTGCTGAGGATTTATCAAATTACCAATGATTTTGGACATACGTTTCGCTAGACATTTAGAAAGTATCTTTGCATCCACATTTATTAAGGTGATTGGTCGCCAATTACCCAATAATCTCTTATCTTTATTGGATTTAGGAATCAATTTAATTATTCCTTGCCTCTGTGACACGGACATACTTCCTTTTTCAAAAGCATGGTTAAATGATCCTATTAGTTCTTTAGAAATCAAAGGCCAAAATGTCTCATAAAATTCCACCGATAAGCCATCATTACCAGGTGTTTTATTTTTTGACATCCCAAGGAGGACTTCACAAGAGGCCTTTTCATCTTCCGTGAGGTGTTTTAAGCAGGAACTTTTTATATAATCATAACTCACTTTGTCAGACACTGTATCCCTGTTTTCAAACTGTTTACCAAAAGATTTCATCACAAAATTTCGTATATGATGGGGATGTTCAATAAGTTCCTCACCTGTATCTAATACATCTATGTTTGTACTCTGTGCTTGTGTCTTTTCCAATGATAAAAAATATTTTGTACTCTTCTCTCCTTTCTCGTACCAGGTACATCTTGAACGTAATATGGCCCCCTCTGCTAAATAATTGTACATGCAGTTAAGTTCCTGTTCAATTTTCTCTTTCTTTTCCCATTTTTGCTCATTCATTTCTGTCGGGTCCATGTCATTTATTATTTTCAATTCTTGTTCTAATTCTTTTCTTCTAATTTCTTTTATATTTTTCTTCCTTTTAGAAAATGTGATTGTAAATTCTCGTATTTTGAATTTTAACCAATCCCATAATTTTCCTTTATCATTTTTATCTTCCCATTCATTTACCCACATCTCATAATGTCTCTTTAAATTTTCAAAATACTCGACATCATTAAGTAAACTGTTATTAAACTTCCAATAAGATGGGCCCACAGTGTACTCTTTAATTCTCAGATGTAAATTCACAAAATCATGATCTGACAAAACACAGGGGACCATATCACAATCTGTCACCATATTTTGTACAGACTCATGGATTAACCAGAAATCCAGTCTTGACTGAACACAAGGATTGGAGCGTCTCCAAGTAAATCGTCTGAATAACGGGTTCTTGTCTCTCCAGATATCTATTACATAAACGTTTTTAATATTTTCTATTATTTCACAAGAGTGCTTCCAAGTGGACTTCATATTACCGCCCTCTCGGTCCAATGCCAAATTTTGAATAAAATTAAATTCTCCCCCTATCAATATTGTCTGTTCAGCATCATAATATTCTTGTATAGTCAAGTCTACAGCTTTAAACAAATGCATGTGGTCTTTTTCATTATTTGGTGCATATACATTACATATCATAAATTTTTTCCATATACTTCCATTTTAACCAGCAAAAATCTCCCGTTAGAATCTTTCACTGTCTCTGTCAATTTTATATGTGGGGTTTTCCGAAATATGATACACACTCCCCTACTAGAGGAGGTTCCATGACTGAATACAATATCGGCTCTTAATTGGTTCTTCCATAAACTTTCATCCTTATCAGTCGAATGGGTTTCCTGTAATAAAATAATATCCTTTTTTAATTTGGATAAAAAACAAAAGTATTTTTTCCTGGCTTTAAAGTCCCCTAACCCATTAACATTATGGGTCATTAACTTCAGATCCATATACATATTTCACAAGTAGGTAACCTTGAAAATTCTTATGACCCACCATGATCAAGACAAAACAGACAACAAAACATTGGCAATGAAAAAAAACACACATACAATTTGCATGAAATCGAGTAAAACATGATCACAAGGAATCCAAGTGCCCCTGGGCATCTTCACAGTTATTTTTTCCTCAGGTTGGCAAAAACAAATGATTTTCCCTACCACTTAATCACATGAATAGTGTATCTTGTCTTCGGAGATATCAACTGTTAATATACTGCTGGCATGACAGGGTGCTGACTGCTGAGCTATGGCAGTCGTGTCAAGAGTTTTTCAAAGTATGTCGTATTTTGTTAGACCATTGTCTACTGTGCAAAAGCAAACTGCCAATATCCGTTCTATCTTGTGGTGTGCTGCTTGTACTCCACTTCTTTTCCGCTCTCAGTCTCCCTGTAAAACAATCGCGCCTGATATTTGAAGTACACCTTTCGCTTTGGGTCCTCCTCTTTCAGCTTTCGTTTCAGTGGCAGCAATTTCCTCCTGCTTTCTCGCACTTCTACCGGCAGAATATCATCGACAAATATCTGGTGATCCTTTCCGTTGTGCTGAAAAGGCCTCTCCTTCAAATATCTGCGGGCACTGCTGATCACTGTTTGTCTGGTTGTGTATCTACTGAAAGCTATCACAACTGGGCGAGGAGGGCCGGGTTTTGGCCTGATGCGGCCTGTGCGATGAGCTCTTTCAATGCTCACTTCACCTTCCATTTGCATATTTGACTTGGCAAATTCTTTGATCAATTGCTCACACTTCCCAGCGTTTTCAGCACCTTCAGGAAACCCGTAAAACACAGCCGTATTCCTCATCTCTCTCGCAGTGAGGTCAACAAGACGCTCTCTCAATTTCATATTCTCCTTTTCTTGCTTGTTTACTTGGTCCTGTAACTGTTTGATATCAAAACGGCACGACTCTTGCTCCTCTTTCAAGTTACTGATTTCTTTCTCATTTGTTTCAATCTTACCAAGAGCTGTGTCCAACCTGGATGTGAGATTGGAGTTCATTTCGTCTATCTTGTGGATAAGGGCCGCGAGTAGTTAATCTGTGGTTGACTTCTCCCCGTCTACTCGTCGTTTTTTCTCAAGCGAGGAGCGTGGAGGTGATTCCGCCGACGCGCCCGGGCTGGTTCCCTCCATATCTCGGTGAAGTGGTTTCACTACCGTGTGCACTGCAGAGTCAGTTAAGCCGTGTGCATTATCACTGTCACTGTGTTCTTGCGTAGCCTTCTCCGTAGTAGCGTCGCTAAAATCCATCTTAGGGTCAGAATCCTCCTTTTCCTTGAAATAATGGGAGATTGTAACGACTCCTTGGTCTAAGATCCTTTTTCTCGATGTCATTTTGACTTTTCAAACTGTAATAGGCGAAATGAGCTGCAATTTTATTTCCTCCTAATGCCTCCGTAACACTCAGGCACGTCCTAACCGCACAGCGCCATCTTGGATTCCCCCTGTTCTTGTCATATTAGGGTACCTTGTCATTCACACTTTCTGAATAAAAGACCCAGGTATTTCAAGTTCACCTTCCATGCATTCTTGCAGACTTTTACTTCGGAGAAAGGAAATTGGAAGAATTTGGGAACCTCTAGGGACGTATCTGGAAGCCTTTGGGGACTTCCAGGGCCCAGGGAAGCATGATGTCCATATATTAATGACACTGGTGATAAAACCTATTTACCTAAGTTTGTTGAAAATTTGACCATGTGTTTTCAAAAAGAAGATACGAAATCAAAAGTGGCCCCCAATATTTTGGTCCCAGCCCCAAGGTGGCCGCGCCTAGATCAGATTTTAGGTGCTTTTGGACATCCTGTGGTCTGCGCGGGTATAGGGGGGTGGATGGTACCCATTTTAACAATGCTCTACCAGCCAAGATTGGTAGCAAATGGAATGCATTATTTGTGAAGATGATGAAAGTGTGAAAATCTGTCCTTATTTGGCACTAGCCCCATGGTGTTCACCCTGGATCCGCCATGAACAATCTTGAAAGTATGTTAACACACTCACCAATGCATTTGCTCAATGTCGTCCTGGTTATATAAAAGCAGCGACTCTAAAAGGGGGACATGGTGCCCACACGAACAAAAAAACAAAACAAAACAAAAAAGATGAAAATGCGAAAGCAAACTTAAAACTTTGCAGTCGCCAAGATATTCAACTTTGTACCATATACCTAGTTCTATCACACCTGGTTCTATATTTTTTTTTTCTTTTTCTGAGATTTTTTTCATGATTAGATTCCTTAATTTCGGGGTTCTGGGACCTTTTGGACATGGTGTGACACGTGTCTATTTGAACAACTTGATAGTCTGTCATCCTTGGGATGCTACTCGCCAAGTTTGTTGAGAATCTTTCATTGTATGGAATTTTTAAAGAGAATCTGAAAATGATTTTTGAAAAATGCATGCATGACTCATGACGGACGCCAGACGATAAATGATGGCTATTTGCAATATCAGTTCGCTGTCTTGAGCCTTTGGCTAAGATGATTGTAAATTCTCGCTATTCAAAGTTACTTGATTTCAAGAAAAATTTTCTTCCATTTCCAGTACATCATGTTCATTTTCTGGCTTGCGATAATGCGCTTGTAATGTGATCTCTGAACATATAGATCAATGATAAAAGTGTGAAATGAGTAAACTCGCTTACACACAAAGTATTCCATACTTTTACTATAGATTCTGAACTAGGGTAATGCGATTTTTCAGTTGATTGATTAAAAGCAAACAGGATCTCGGCTTCATTTCATACAGACGTAAAGAAGGGTCGCAAGTCTCACATTTGTAAACTGTGTCGACGTCTTTATGCTCCTTATTCCTAGTCACCAATTAGAACAGCATCATCTGACTTTTCACATATTTTAGACATACAATATTACAAGTGCCTGATTTCTAATGGCCACCTGCAACTACACTGCCAGTTGCTAACAGCCTGTCTTGCAGTTGCATCAAACTTCCTTCAGCAGGAGTTCCTTGATAGCTGCAGCTTTGTCTGTAGAAATCAGAATATACACTGACATATCTTTAATCAAACATCCCAAATCTCAAATCGTCCCAATTCCAATGACTGTATGTCATTTCCCTTCCACTGTTTAAGTTGAAGAAAAGCTGCTGCTGCTGAAGTGGAGGAAAGGGACCTTTTGGAAGTGTTGGGGACGGAGAATAATATGTAGTTTGTTCATATCTGGCTTCAGACTGCTTTTTCGCCAGAAATATTGAATTCAGCCTTCATGCTGCTCACATTTCCGAAAAAAATGTGTGTTGCTGAAAGTTTTTAACATTGTAAAGCCTCAAGGCAATATGAAACATTTCTTTTGATAAAGATGCAGATCCAATAACATGAAAAATGGTAAAAGTAAGACATATCAGAATTCATGTATATGTGTCATATGTCGCTTGAAGCCGACGAGAAGGATGCTGTTTGTATTGATCGACTGATGAATCCAGAGTTCTAGTAATAGAAATGTTAAGGCATTTTTTTCTTTTTATCTGGATATGAATCATGTTTTACATTTTTCAGAAAGTCACTGGGTGAAACCGCGCGAAAATATGACAAAATCCTCTTCTATACAATAATAATCACGGTCATATGACTTACCTTCCGTTGCTCATTGATAAACATGTGTTTACCAAAAGTTTTGCCAAAAAAAGACACAAGTATCGTCTAAACATGGAGGCAACAATCATCAACAGGTATGAAAAAGATGTTTTAAAAATTCTGCTGAATGGTTTAAGACCAATTTTTGTTTACTGTAAGTACACTTTGGAAGCTATATGAGAGTATAAATACTAGTAAAAGAAAATAAATGACAGATAAAGAATTGTAATAATTATAGACACAGGTAACCATTTAAAATGAAGGAATTAGATTACATCGCAGTTACAAGATACATGTGTATTTTAAACAATTCCTGCCACATAAACATGTTCAGAGGCTTAATCTGAAGAAAATGAAATATGAATAGTACAGTACTTTTAGTCAATGCAGATTTATGCAACTATTGTAGGTGAAAGGATAAGATTTCCTTAATGTTGTGAATGGTGTTATGCCAACCTTTTTGTCCTTGAACTTATGGTTGCAGGCATGACATGTATGTTCTGCAGGTTACACACGTGTATATCTGTATAAACTTGAATATACACAGTAGGTTGTATATATACGTGTATATCTATATAAACTTGAGTATACACGGTAGTAATTTGAATAGATTTATAAAATGTAAATTTAAGCAGATTTAGCGACTTATTCCCGAGTGTACTACATTAATGATTCTTAGCAGTAGAATTAAGACCACAGACAACAAGTGGCCATTACAGATGAAATATACGGAGATACGGGCTTGCACAGACATATGGCCTCCATTGTGCATGTGATTATATGCAAATATATGCAAAAACTATATACAGGGATGCTTGAAAGTTACTAAAGATATCATAATTGATATCTTTAGTAACTAAAAAACATAGGTTTAGACACCAGAATTTACTTTCTGCGGGTTATATGTCCCGAGATATAGGCATAAATAGGTTGTATGGCGGCCATTTTGAATTTATGCAAATTAGACACTGATCCACCACTCAAATTTTAGGGAACTTTTGATATGTTATTTCAATAGCTCTTCCAAGTCAAATGCAAGTGGAATCGTTTCTGTTGCAATTAGTTGTGGGTTAACCCTCTTTTTGCCGTATTTTGACTGGACTATCGAGGAAAGTCGGATATCTATTATTTCTTATTAATAATTTTGTTGAATGAATCAATTTCGTCAGGCCTTTTCGTCTTTTAACACCTTTGCTGCCTTTGCCGTTTGATCCTTCAAATACAAAGCACACGTCTCACGAAGAGAACGTCTTTAGCATGGGACATCAAAGCAAATGGGTAAACAATTTGGAATATTACTTAAGAACATCAATTTCGTCACCGTTTTCGCCTTTTTTCTTCATTCTTTATTTACAACTGTCGGACGCATTTGACCACTGTAATGAAAAAGCACGTCATTGTTACACTCAAGTCATATTGATTCATAATGAAGGAAATCGTGAACTAATTTGATTTCTAAGCCCTTGTCGCGTTTTTTCCCCTCAACCTTTATTTACAACTGTCTAATTGCCTTTGAGCTCTTTAATCAAAAGCCCGAGTCACTTGAAGACAATTCATCATGCAGCACTTTGAGGTGCATTCAATTGCAACGAACTTGCTGTATCAATGTGTTTCATTAGTAAATCAGATCATAGAATAGACCAATTTCGTCACCCCTTTCAACCTTTTTCGTCACCCTTGGTGTTTAACTGGTTCATGTATGTAAGCCCTCGAATTCATACTACATCTTTCAGAAAAAAAAAAACGCGCTTTTAGTGTGTCTTGGTAAATTCCTTACGCATATTATTGAAGGAATCAACTTCATCACCCTTTATTTGCTACTGTTGTTCGCATTCCATTCCTCCAACATTTTATTTAAAGTCACATTCATTGTAAAGCACATTTATGTAGATTCAACTGGCACCAAAGCATTATTGATAAATAAGCTACGTTTTTGGTATGGCACATTAATAAGGATGGAACCCGAGCAAAGTGGGATATCTGTTGTTTATGTTATTAATCATATTGTTTAATGAAAGAGTTTCGTCAGCTTTGTCGCCTTTTTTCATCACCTTTGCTGTCTTTGGCGTTTGATCCCTCAAATGTAAAGCACACGTCTCACGAAGAGAACGTCTTTAGCATGTAAGCATTTTGAGATGCATTCAATTCCAACGAACTTGATATATCAATGTGATTCATTAGCAAAGGACATCGTGGAATGAACCCATTTCGTCACCCTTGCCAACCTTTTTCGTCACCCTTGGTTCATGTTTAGAAGCCCTCGACTGCATTACTGCTTCTCTCCGAAAGAAAACGTTTTTAGTACGTTTGGTTTATTACTTACGCACATTGTTGAAGGAATCAATTTCGCCAACCTTTATTTACAACTGTCTCATTGCTTTGAGCTCTTTAATCAAAAACCCGGGTCACTGGAAGATAATTCATCATCAAGCATTTTGATATGCATTCAATTGCAACGAACTCGCTGTATCAATAATGTGATTCATTAGCAAAGCAGATTGTGCAATAAACCGATTTCGTCGTCACCCTTGCCCCTCTCTTTCGTCACCCTTGATGGTTCATGTTTCGAAGTCCTCGAAGGCATACTGCATTTCTCCGAAAGAAAACGTTTTTAGCATGTTTGGTATATTATTGAACGAATCAATTCCATCACCCTTTATTTTCAACTGGCGGATGCATTTGAGTCCTGTAATCAAAATACATGCGATTTAAAGCAAATTCATTGTCAAGCACACTGATGACATTGAACTGGCACCAAAACATTATTGATGAATGAGCTGAAAATTCATGTAGTAATTTGCATTATTTCATCACACTTGCTGCGGTTTTTTTTTTCGTAGCCCTTTACATCTTTCGTATGGATGCAAATCTAGAGCAAAGTCGGATATCTATTGTTTCTTATTAATAATTTTGTTGAATGATTCAGTTTCGTCAGCCTATTTGTCTTTTTTTAACACCTTTGATGCCTTGGGTGTTTGATCCGTACATGCAAAGTACATGTCTCACGAAAGAGAACGTCATTAGCATGGGACATTGAAGCAAAGGAGTAAATCAATTTCGTCAGCGGTGATGCCTTTTTTTTTTCTTCATTCTTTATTTACAATTGTCGGACTTTTAGAGCACTGTAATCAAAAGCACATTGTTGAACAATGAGCTAAGAAATCATGTAGTATTTCGTATGATTTCATGACACTTACTGCGTTTCTTTTCGTAGCCACTTACGTCATTGGTATGACACATTGATAAGGATGCCACTCTAGAGCAAAGTGGGATATCTGTTGTTTATTATTGATAGTATAGTTGTAAACGGAATCAGTATTGCTGACTGATTCCGTTTCGTCACCGTTGTCGCCTTGTTCCGTCACCCTTGATCTCGGACGCACTTGAGCCCTGTAATCAAAAGCACGTGTTAAAAAAATATCATAAAGCATATTGTCACCTAAGTATTATTGATGCATACTTAAGGAAATGGTGAACTAATTTGATTTCATCACATTTGCCGCGGTTTGGTTTTTTTTTTTTCGTTAGTTGCATCAAGTATTTGAGCTCTCGAAAACATATCCCATGTCCTGAAAGAGAATGTTTTTGCATTGACATTGACAGAGACAAACACACAACTTCAAAGCATTCAAAGGTTTAACATTGTGTTATATTACTAAAGCATTTTGTTGACTAAATTGTTCAATTGTTCAACTTTATTTTCATTTCCATTAAATAAACAGGAGAAATTATGTTCAATGCATAAACAAAACAAATTTGTAGTAATTTCGATAAACGTACATCAACAAGATACATGTGATGATGATTAACGACATAATTGCATTTATAAGGTATATACATATGCATATTACACGGATGGGAATGGAAATTTATGAAGCCCATTGAGATGTATACAACTGTCACCAAAGTATTATATCAATGTGATGCACAAGCTAAGCAAAACGTATGCTTATCTTATTTTGTCACACTTGCCGCGTTTTTTCGTCACTCATTAAGTTCAACTGTTGCATGTAATTGATCGCTCGAATAAAACGCATTGGGAGCAAACGTCTTTTGTAAAGCACATTTACAGGCATGCAACTTCAGAGCAAAGTGGTATAACTAGTTAAGGGGCTGAAGAAGGATGATACCCACTAATATTGCCCACTGGAAACTGTTGGTTTGTGCATATCTTTCATTGGTGTTTAAATGTAAAGTTAATGGCGAAACCCGGAAGAAAGATGATACCCACTAATATTGCCCTCTGGAAACTGGTGGTTTCGGGACCAATCAAAATACCAACTACAATTGCCCGGCAAAACTACCTTTAATGGGTGATAATTTGGTATATTACTTCAGAACATTGACTCAATTAATTTCGTCACAGTTGTCGCTCTTTTTTTTTTTCCTTCACCCTTTTTTTTTCATACAAATGTCGGACGCATTTGACCTCTGTTATCAAAAGCTTCTTCGCACTCTAGTCATATTGATGTATACTTAAGGAAATTGTGAACTAATTTGATTTTGTCACATTTTTTATTAGTTAACCTTTATTTACAATTGTCTAATGGCTTTGAGCTCTCTAATCAAAAGCCCGAGGGCCTTAAAGATAATTCAACAAAAAGCACACTAAGATGCATTCAATTGCAACGCACTTGCTGTACCGATGTGATTTATAAGTAAAATATATTGTTGAATAAACCGATTTCGTAACCCTTGCCCCCCCCCCCGTTTTCGTCTCCCTTGATGTTCAACTGGTTCATGTATATAAGCCACGAATACATACTGCATCTCTCCGAAAGAAAACGTTTTTATTATGTTTGGTATATTACTTACGCATATTGTTGATGGAATCAATTTCATCATCCTTCATTTACAATTGTCGGACGCATTTGAGCACTGTAATCAAAACACATACTACTTGAAGTAAATTCATTGTAAAGCACATTTATGTACTTTCAACTGGCACCAAAGCACTATTAATAAATAAGCTAAGAAATCGTGTAGTAATTTGCATGATTTCATCACATTTATTTTTTCGTCACCCTTTACGACGTTGGTATGGCACATTGATAAGGATGCAACTCGAGCAAAGTGGGATATCTGCTGTTAATGTTATAAATCATATTGTTGAATGAAACAATTTCGTCAGCCTTGTTGCCTTTTTACATCTGCCTTGCTCCCTTTGGCGTTTGATCCTTCAAGTGCAAAGCACACGTCCCACGTAGAGAACGTCTAGCATGGGACATCAAAGCAAATCAATGTGATTCATTAGCAAAGCAGATCGTGGAATTAACCGATTTCTTCACTCTTGACCCCTCTTTCGTCACCCTTGATTTTTAACTGGTTCATGTATGTAAGCCCTCGAATTGATACTGCATCTCTCCGAAAGAAACCGTTTTAGTATGTTTGGTATATTACGTAGGTATATTATTGAAGGAATCAATTTCATTACCATTTATCCCTGTAATCGAAACACATGCAATTTCATTGTAAAGCACATTTATGTAGCTTCAACTGGCTCCAAAGCATTACTGATCAATAAACTATGACATCGTGAAGGAATTTTTCATGATTTTATAAATCTTGCTGCGTTTTTTTTTTTTTTCGTAACCATTTATGTCATTGGTATGGCACATTGATAACCATGGAACTCGAGCAATTCGGTCATCCTTGTTGCCTTTTTCGTCACCTTTGCTGCCTGTAGAGCTTCATCTTTCAAATGCAAAGCACACGTCTCACGAAGAGAATGTCTTTATAACATGGGACATCAAAGCAAAGGGGTTGTAGAGCCCACTAATGTCAAAATCGGCCACTAATGTCAAAACAACCACTAATGTCATAACACGTCGACGACAAATGTCATAACAACCACTAATGTCATAACACGTCGACGACAAATGTCATAATGACCACTAATGTCGTAACACGTCGACGACAAATGCCAAAATCGGATTAATCACTAATGTCGTAACACGTCGACGACAAATGTCAAAATCGGATTAACCACTAATGTCATAACACGTCGACGACAAATGTCAAAATCGGATTAACCACTAATGTCAAAAATGTCAAAATGTCAAAATGTCCGTTTTTTCTGCAAATGCCATAACGCGTCACAGGGGCGGATCCAGGAACTCCGGAAAGGGGAGTCGTCTTGACAAAATCAAAGGCTGGCGAGACCCTCCCCCCCCCCCCAATTTTCTTATTTTTATTCCTCTTGTGTTAACAAAATATAGGGAGGGGGCACCAGAGGGGGATGCCCCCCTCTCGATCCGCGATTGCGCCAACCGCACATGTCAAAATTGGATTAACTACAAATGTCATAAGACGTCGACTACAAATGTCAAAATTTCCAAACGCACTGCAAATGTCATAACCCGTCACAGAGGCGGATCCAGAGGCGTAAAGGGGAGGAGCCTTTACAAAATTAAAGCTGCCGCAACCCTACCCCATTTTTTCTTTTTATTTCTGCTGTTTTAACAAAAATAGATAGGGTGCACTAGAGGGGTGCGCCCCCACCCCCACCCCCCCCCCCCGATCTGAGATTGCGTCAACCACAAGTTAATGTGAAAACCCATCGTTTGCATTCCAGGGGGATCCAGGAATTCAGTAAAGGAGAGGCGGCTTTACAAAATAATTATTAGGGCTGCCGCACCCCCCCCCCCCATTTATTTCTTCTTATCTTTATTGTTTTGATTAAAAAAAAATAGAGGACGCACCAGAGAGGGCTGCGCCCCCTCTCGATCCGCGATTGCGTCAAGCACAAATGTCAGAACTCATTGCTTGCATTACAGGGGCGGATCCAGGAATTCCGTAAAGGGGAGGCGCCTTTACAAAATTAAAACTGCCGCACCCGCACATTTGTGTCCTTTTCAGTTTTATTGCTTTAACTAAGAGAGAGAGAGGGGGGGCACCAGTGGGGATGCGCCCCTTTCTCGATCCTCGATTACGTCAACCACAAATATCAAAACTCATTGCTTGCATTACAGGGGCGGGTCCAGGAATTCCGTAAAGCGTAAAGGGGAGACGTCTTTCTTTTATCTAAACGAAAAAAGAAAATAAAGAGAAAAAAATAGGGGCCTCCCTTCTACGGAATTCCTGCTTCCTCCCCCTGTAATGGGTTTCGCCATTGACTTGTGGTTGACTTAGTACCCCATCCCCGTCTCTTTTTTTGTTAACACAAAAGAAATTAAATGAAAAAAGGGCGAAGCGGTTTGCGCAAGCCTTTGATTTTATAAAGGCGTCTCAACTTTACGGAATTCCTGGACCCGCACGTAATGAGTTTTGACATTTGTGGTTGACGCAATCGCGGATCGAGAGGGGGCACATCCCTCTCTGGTGCCGCCTTTCAATTTTTTTTAACAAAAGAAATAAAAAGAAAAAATAGGGGGTGCGGCAGGTTACAATTTTGTACAATTTTGTTCAATTTTGTTACAATTTTGTACGGAATTCCTGGATCCACCCCTGTAAGGCAAGCAATTAGTTTTGATTTTATGGTTGACGCAATCGGGGATCTAAAAGGAAGCAAATCCCCCTCTGGTGCCCCTCTTTCTTTTTAATCAAAGCAATAAAAATAAAAACCAAATAGGGGGTGCGGCAGCCATAATAATTATTTTGTAAAGGCGCCTCCCCTTTACTGAATTCCTGGATCCGCCCCTGTAATGGAAGCAATGAGTTTTGACATTTGTGGTTGACGCAATCATGGATGGAGAGGGGACTCATACCTCTCTGGTGCCCCGCCCTTCCTTTTTTTTTAATTGTTAAAACAATAGAAATATAAAAAAAAATCGGGGGTGGAAGCCTTTGATTTTGAAAAGGCACCTTCCTTTTACGGAATTCCTGGATTCCCTGTAATGCAAACAATGGGTTTTGACATTAACTTGTGGTTGACGCAATCGCGGATCGAGAAGGGGGCTCATGCCCCTCTGGTGCCCCCTCTCATTTTTCTTTACTTAAAACAATAGAAACAATGAAAAAATGGGGGTGGGGTGCGGCAGTTCTAATTTTGTCAAGGCGTTTCCCCTTTACCCTGGATCCGCCCCTGTGACGCCCTATGACATTTGCAGTACGTTTGGAAATTTTGACATTTGTGGTCGACGTCTTATGACATTTGTGGTTGATACAATTTTTACATTTGCGGTTGACACAATCGTGGATCGAGAGGGGGCGCCCCCTCTCTATATTTTGTTAACGCAACAGAAATAACAAGTAGAAAATGGGGGGAGGCGAGTCTCGCCAAGCCTTTGATTTTGTAAAGGCGCCTCCAATTTACGGAATTCCTGGATCCGAACCTGTAAGTCATGCAAAGAGTTTTGACATTTGTGGTTGACGCAATCGCGGATCGAGAAGGGGGCGCATCCCCCTTTGGTGCCCCACTCTTTTTAATCAAAACAATAGATATAAAAAAAAATGGGGAGGGGTGCGGCAGCCCTAATAATTATTTTGTAAAGGCGCCTCCCCTTTACTGAATTCTGGATGCCTCCTCTCTATTTTTTGTTAACGCAACAGGAATAAAAATAAGAAAATTGGGGGGGGGGGAGGGTCTCGCCAGCCTTTGATTTTGTAAAGGCGACTCCCATTCACGGAATGCCTGGATCCGCCCCTGTGACGCGTTATGACATTTGCAGTAAATTTGGAAATTTTGATTTGTCGTGGACGTGTTATGACATTAGTGGTTAATCCGATTTTGACATTTGTCGTCGACGGTTATGACAATTGCAGTAAAAACGGAAATTTTGACATTAGTCGTCGACGTGTTATGACATTAGTGGTTAATCCGATTTTGACATTTGTCGTCGACGTGTTATGACATTAGTGGTCATTATGACATTTGTCGTCGACGTGTTATGACGTAAGTGATTGTTATGACATTTGTCGTCGACGCGTTATGACATTAGTGGTTGTTATGACATTTGTCGTCGACGTGTTTTGACATTAGTGGTTGTTTTGACATTAACGGTCGATTTTGACATAAGTGGGCTCTACAGGGGTAAACAATTTGGTACATTACTTAAGAACATCATTTTCGTCGCCGTTGTGGCTTTTTTTTTTCTTCATCGTTTTCAACAACTGTCGGACTCATTTCAGCCCTGTAATGAAAAGGACGACATTGTTACACGCATGTTATATTGCTGCATAATTAAGAAAATCGTGAACTAATTTGATTTTACCGCCCTTGTCACGTTTTTTCTCTCAACCTTTATCTACAACTGTCTAGTGGCTTTGAGCTCTTTAATAAAAAAACCCGAGTCACTTGAAGATAATTCACCATAAAGCACTTTGAAATGCATTCAATTTCAACGAACTTTCTGTATCAATGTGATTTATAAGCAAAGCATATCGTTGGATAAACCGATTGCGTCACCCTCAAAACAATAAAGATAAGAACAAATAAATGGGGGGTGCGACAGCCTAATAATTATTTTGTAAAGGCGCCTCCCCTTTACTGAATTCCTGGATCCGCCCCTGGAATGCAAACGATGAGTTTTGACATTAACTTGTGGTTGACGAAATCTCAGATCGAGGGGGGGGGGCGCATCCCTCTAGTGCTCCCTATCTATTTTTTGTTAAAACAGCAGAAATACAAAGAAAAATGGGGTAGGGTTGCGGCAGTTTTAATTTTGTAAAGGCGCCTCCCCTTTACTGAATTCCTAGATCCGCCGCAGAAGTGCAAACGATGGGTTTTGACATTAACTTGTGGTTGACGCAATCTCAGATCAAGGGGGGTGCACCCCTCTGGTGCCCCTATCTATTTTTTGTTAAAACAGCAGAAATAAAAAGAAAAAATGTTGCAGGGTTATGGCAGCTCTAATTTTGGAAAGGCGACTCCCCTTCACGAAACTCCTGGATACGCCCCTGTGACGCGTTATGACATTTGCAGTAAATTTGGAAATTTTGACATTTGTCGTCGACGTGATATGGCATTAGTGATAATGATATGACATTAGTGGTTAATCCGATTTTGACATTTGTCGTCGTATGACATTTGTAGTAAAAACGGAAATTTTGACATTTGTCGGCGACGTGTTATGACATTAGTGGTTAATCCAATTTTGACATTTGCGGTTGACGCAATCGCGGATCGAGAAGGGGCACATCCCCCTTTGGTGCCCCTCTTTTTTTTATCAAAACAATTAAGATAGGAACAAATAAATGGGGGTGCGGAAGCCCTAATAATTATTTTGTAAAGGCGCCTCCCCTTTACTGAATTCCTGGATCCGCCCCTGGAATGCAAATGATGGGTTTTGACATTAACTTGTAGTTGACGAAATCTCAGATCGAGGGTGGGGGCGCACCCCCTCTAGTGCCCCCTATCTATCTTTTTTTTAAAGACAGCAGAAATACAAAGAAAAAATGGGGTAGGGTTGCGGCAGCCTCCCCTTTACGAAACTCCTTGATCAGCCCCTGTGACGCGTTATGACATTTGCAGTAAATTTGGGAAATTTTGACATTTGTCGCCGATGTGTTATGATATGACATTAGTGGTTAATCCGATTTTGACATTTGTCGTCGACGTGTTATGTCATTTGCAGTAAAAACGGAAAGTTTGACATTTCTCGTCGACGTGTTATGACTTTTGCAGTAAAAACGGAAATTTTGACATTTGTCGTCGACGTGTTATGACATCAGTGGTTAATCCGATTTTGATATTTGTCGTCGACGTGTTATGACATTAGTGGTTGTTATGACATTTGTCATCGACGTGTTATGACATTAGTGGTTGTTATGATATTAGTGGTCGATTTTGACATTAGTGGGCTCTCCAACCCCTTTGCTTTGATGTCCCATGTTCTAAAGTTAAAAAATCAAGGGTGACGAAAGAGGGGTCAAGAGTGAAGAAATCGGTTAATTCCACGATCTGCTTTGCTAATGAATCACATTGATACAGCAAGTTCGTTGCAATTGAATGCATCTCAAAATGCTTTATGATGAATTATCTTCAAGTGACTCGGGCTTTTGATTAAAGAGCTCAAAGGCAATTAGACAGTTGTAAATAAAGGTTGAGGGAAAAAACGCGACAAGGGCTTCGAAATCAAATTAGTTCACGGTTTCCTCAATTATCGATCAATATGATTTGGGTGTAACAATGTCGTGATTTCATTACAGGGCTCAAATGCCTGCGTCAGTTGTAAATAAAGGATGAAGAAAAAAAGTCGACAACGGTGACGGAACATCAGTTCTTCAGTAAAACACAAAATTGTTTGCCACTTTGTTTTGATGTCCCATGCTAGACGTCCTCTTCGTGGGACGTGTGCTTTGCACTTGATGGATCAAACGCCAAAGAGAGCAAGGCAGATGTAAAAAGGCAACAAGGCTGACGAAATTGTTTCATTCAACAATATGATTCATAACATTAACAGCAGATATCCCACTTTGCTCGAGTTGCATCCTTATCAATGTGCCATACCAACGTCATAAAGGGTAACGAAAAAATAACTGTGATGAAATCATGCAAATTACTACACGATTTGTTAGCTTATTCATTAATAGTGCTTTGGTGCCAGTTGAACGTACATAAATGTGCTTTACAATGAATTTGCTTCAAGTAGTATGTGTTTTGATTACAGTGCTCAAATGCGTCCGACAATTGTAAATGAAGGATGATGAAATTGATTCCATCAACAATATGCGTAGGTAATATACCAAACATACTAAAAACGTTTTCTTTCGGAGAGATGCAGTATGTATTCGTGGCTTATATACATGAACCAGTTGAACATCAAGGGAGACGAAAACGGGGGGGGGGGCAAGGGTTACGAAATCGGTTTATTCAACAATGTATCTTGCTTATAAATCACATTGATGCAGCAAGTTCGTTGCAATTGAATGCATCTCAGTGTGCTTTTTGATGAATTATTTTTAAGGCCCTCGGGCTTTCGATTAGAGAGCTCAAAGCCATTAGACAATTGTAA
>NC_092686.1:19173723-19183702 GCF_964275005.1 Diadema setosum | reverse complement strand
AAAGTTTTCTTTCGGAGAGATTCAGTATACACTCAAGGGCTTACATACATGAACCACTTAAACATCAAAAGTGACGAAAAATCTGGGCAAGTGTGACAAAATTGATTCATTCCACGATATGCTTTCTTTATTAAACACATTGATAAAGCAAAGTTGTTCAAATTGAATGCATGTCAAAGTAAATCATGTATCAAATATGATTTGCGTGTAACAATGTCGTCCTTTTCATTACAGGGCTGAAATGCGTCCTACAGTTGTTGAAAACGATGAAGAAAAAAGGCCCCAACGATGACGAAATTGATGTTCTTCAGTAATATACCAAATTGTCCATCCCTTTGCTCTGATGTCCCATGCTAAAGGCGTTCTGTTCGTGGGACGTGTGCTTTGCACTTGAAGGATCAAACGCCAAAGGCAGCAAGGCAGATAATAAAAAGGCAACAAGGCTGACGAAATTGTTTCATTCAACAATACTATTAAAAACATAAACAGCAGATATCCCACTTTGCTCGAGATGCATCCTTATCAATGTGCCATATCAAAGACCTAAAGGTAACGAAAAAAAGTATGTGTGATAAATCATGCAAATTACTACACGATTTCTAAGCTTATTCATAAATAATGTTTGGGTGCCAGTTAAATGTCATAAATATGCTTTACAATGAATTTGCTTTAAATAGCATGTGTTTTGATTACAGGGCTTAAATGCGTCCGCCAGTTGTAAAGGGTGATTGAAATTGATTCCTTCAACAATATGCGTTAGTTATATACCAAACATGCTTAAAACGCCCTAAGTACTGATTTTATCATAGTACGCCCTAACGCCGCAATTGAACATATGTATATTTCTCGCGCTTCTACATCGCTTATAGTATAGCGTACACTTATGAGAGAAAGATGAGTTTCCTGCCTCTCAGTCGTTGTTGTTCCGTTGCCAACAAAGTCTGTGTTATCTTTTCTTTTTTTCAAACGTTGGGAATATTTGGCCCAGAATAAGGCAAAATAATGACCATAACACTTCTATACATGGATGCACGTGCGTTGTTTCTTGGATAAAACAAAGCTCATTTGACCACCGTACATTTATTCTTTATACCGAATACATGAAGGTAGTTGATTACAATGAGAAGTCAACTATATCTCATTGTTTGAATGTTCTCCTGTTTTTGAGTCTGTTTTATTAGTCTAATTGATACACTTCTTGTAATTATTTTTACCCTTGGTATTTCCACCTTTCAAGATATTACCATCGTTTTGGTCTTTTTCACATTCATGTCCAGGCCAAATACCTTACTTTGGCGGTATATGACGTCAACGAATGTTTGCAGGTCTTGTTCATTATCAGCTAGCAACACAGTATCATCCGCATACATTCAGATTATCATTACTCCACTAACGGCAATACCAGGCATGCTTTCTATGCTTATAAAAATGCATTCTATCTATATATTAAACAAACGAGGTGACATGATGCATCCCTGACGAACACCTCGTTTGATTTCTGCATAATCGCTGCCGCATGCCCTTTGGTTCCATTACAGGTTTGCAATCAATCCCAGATCCTTTACTGTCCATCCAAGTACTGCGGAGACACTCGAAAAATTACTGGTCCTCTACTCTATCATTTAAGGCATTTGCCTTAGCATAATCAGTGAAGCATACATAGAGGTCTTTTCCCTTTTCCAAGAGCTTCTCCGTAATGATGCGCATAGTAAATATGGCACGCGTGTGCCAGAGCCCGACTTGAAGCCAAATTGGGCTTCTACAGAGTTCTCACTGAGTGGAATCTGATTTCTCTTCAGAATGATCTTGAGTAGGATCTTCATGATATAGTTCATGAGACTGATAGTCCTGAAATCACCACATTCCATTGCCTTTAGTTTTTTTGGGCAGAATTATGAACACGTCTTAATACTGACATACTGGGAGCGGCAGAATCAAGAGACGAATACTTGAAAAAAGACGATTACATTTTCATTCACTCAGGAGTCGAGGAACACTGCCATGGTGAAGGATTATTAGTCAAACAAACATTGGAGAATTCGATTGGAGGATATTGGGCAGTAAGTGACCGGGTGATGCTACTGAAGATCAACGCCAAACCTTTTGATCTTGCAATTATCCAAGTTTACGCCCCTACGACTTCACGGAGTGATGAGGAAATTGAAGTGTTCTATGAACAAATACAAAAGGCCATCAAAACAGACAAACGTTGTCATTGTTATGGAAGATTTCAATGCCAAAGTCGATTCCAATGGTGAAAACGTAGTTGGCAAAATCGGTCTTGGAGATCTGTAGAGCCCACTAATGTCAAAATCGCCCACTAATGTCAAAACAACCACTAATGTCATAACACGTCGACGACAAATGTCAAAACAACCACTAATGTCATAACGCGTCGACGACAAATGTCAAAACAACCACTAATGTCATAACACGTCGACGACAAATGTCAAAACAACCACTAATGTCATAACACGTCGACGACAAATGTCAAAATCGGATCAACCACTAATGTCATAACACGTCGACGACAAATGTCAAAATTTCCATTTTTACTGCAAATGTCATAACACGTCGACGACAAATGTCAAAATCGGATTAACCACTAATGCCATAACACGTCGACGACAAATGTCAAAATTTCCCAATTTTCTGCAATATGTCCTGACGCGTCACAAGGGCGGATCGAGGAATGCCATAAAGGGGAGGCGCCTTTACAAAATCAAAGGTTGGCACGACCCTCGCCCCCCCTTTCTTATTCTTATTTCTGCTGTGTTCACAAAATAAAGAGAGGGGGGCACTAAAGGGGGATGCGCCCCCTCTAAATTCGCGATTGCGTCAAACACAAATATCAATATTGGATTTACCACAAATGTCATAACACGTAGACCACAAATGTCATAACGCGACACAGTGGCGGATCCATGAATTCCGTAAAGGGGGGGGGGGGGGCGCTTTACAAATTCAAAGGCTGGCGCGACCCCCTTTTCTTATTTTTGTTTCTGTTAGTGACGGTGCACGAGAGGGGGAAGCGCCCCCTTTCGATCTATCATTGCGTCAACCACATGGAAAAACTCAGTGCTTGCATTACAGGGGCGGATACAGGAATTTTGTAAAGGGGAGGCGTCTTTACAAAGTCAAAGGCTTGCGCGACCTTCCCCCTCCCCATTTTCTTGTGTTGACGAAATAAAGAGAGGGGCACTAAAGGGGGATGCGCCCCCTCTCAATCCACGATTGCATCAACAACAAGTCAAAATCGGGGATTAACCACAAATGCAATAACACGTCGACCACAAATGTCATAACGCGTCACGGGGGGGGGGGGGGGATCCAGGAATTCCGTAAAGGGGGGGGGCGCCTTTACAAAATCAAAGGCTGGCGCAACACTGGCGGGTACACCAAGGGGATGAGCCCCCTCTCGACCCATCATTGCGTCAACCGCAAATATCAAAACTCATTGCTTGCATTACGGGGCGGATCCTGAAATTTCGTAAAGGGGAGGCGGCTTTACAAAATTAAAGGCTACCGCACCCCTCCCATATTTTTCTTTTTATCTATGTTGTTTTAACCAAAAAAAAGAAAAGAAAAGAAAGGGGTTACCAGAGGGGGATGCGCCCCCTCCTGATCCATCATTGCGTCAAGCACAAATGACCAAACTCATTGCTTGCATTACAGGGGCTGATCCAGGAATTTCGTTAAGGGGAGGCGTCTTTGCAAAGTAAAAGGCTTGCGCGACCTTCCCCCCTCCCCATTTTCTTGTGTTGACGAAATAAAGAGAGGGGCACTAAAGGGGGATGCGCCCCCTCTTAATCCATGATTGCAACAACAAGTCAAAATCGGGGATTAACCACAAATGCAATAACACGTCGACCACAAATGTCAAAACGCGTCACAGGGGGGGGGGGGGGGATCCAGGAATTCCGTAAAGGGGGGGGGGCGCCTTTACAAAATCAAAGGCTGGCGCAACACTGGCGGGTGCACCAAGGGGATGAGCCTCCTCTCGACCCATCATTACAGGGGCTGATCCAGGAATTTCGTTAAGGGGAGGCATCTTTGCAAAGTAAAAGTCTTGCGCGACCCTCCCCTCCCCTATTTCTTCTTTTTATTTCTGTCGTGTTGACGAAATAAAGAGATTGGGCACTAATGGGGGATGCGCCCCCTCTCAATCCGCGATTGCGTCAACCGCAAATGTCAAAATCGGGGATTAACTACAAATGTCATAACGCGTCGACCACAGGTGTAAAAATTTTCAAACTAACTGCAAATGCCATAACGCGTCACAGGGGGTGGATCCAGGAATTCCGTAAAGCGGAGGGGCGCCTTAAAAAAATCAAAGGCTGGCGTGACACCCCCCCCCCAATTTTCATCTTTATTTCTGTTGTTTTAACATACTATAGTGAGAGGGAACCAGAGGTGGAAGAGCCCCCTCTCGAATCATGATTGCGTCAACCACAAATATCAAAACTCATTGCTTGCATTACGGGGGCGGATCCAGGAATTCCGTAAAGGGGAGGGGCGCCTTTACAAAATGAAAGGCTGGCCCGACCCTCCCCCTTTTCTTCTTTTTATTTCTGTTGTGTTGACGAAATAAAGAGAGGGGGCACTTAGGAGGGGGGGGGTGCGCCTCCTCTAAATCCGCGATTGCGTCACAGGGGCGGATTCAGGAATTCCATAAAAAAAGGGGAAGGCTTTACAAAATCAAAGGCTGGCACGACCCCCCTTTTCTTATTTTTGTTTCCGTTGGTTTAACATACTATAGTGAGGGTGCACCAGAGAGAGAAGCCCCTCCCCCCCCCCTCTCGAAAACTCATTGCTTGAAATTATGGGGGGGGGGGGGATCCAGGAATTTTGTAAAGGGGAGGCGTACGTCTTCACAAGAAAGTCAAGGGCTGGCGTGACCTTCCCCCCTCCCCCATTTTCTTCTTATTTCTGTTGTGTTGACAAAATAAAGAGAGGGGCACTGAAGGGGGATGCGCCCCCTCATAATCCGCGATTGCGTCAACCAAAAGTCAAAATCGGGAATTAACCACAAATGTCATAACACGTCGACCACAAATGTCATATCGCGTCACAGGGGCGGATGCAGGAATTCCGGAAAGGGGGGGGGGGCGCCTTTACAATTTCAAAGGCTGGCGCGACACTCTGTCCCCACCCCCCCCCCAATTCCTTATTTTTTTTTTCTGTTGTTTTAACCGAATAATTATAGTGAGGGTGCACCAGAGGGGGATGCGGCCCCTCTCGATCCATCATTGCGTCAACCACAAATGGAAAAACTCATTGCTTGCATTACAGGGGCGGATCCAGGAATTCCACAAAGGGGAGGGGCGCCTTTACAAAATGAAAGGCTGGCGCGACCCTCCTCACTTTTCTTCTTTTTATTTGTGTTCTGTTGACAAAATAAAGACAGGGGCACTAAGGGGGGTGCGCCTCCTCTAAATCCGCGATTGCGTCAACCGCAAATGTCAATATTGGATTAACCACAAATGTCATAACACTTCGAACACAAAATAATGTCATAACGCGTCACATGGGCGGATCAAGTAATTCCATAAAGGGGGGAGGGGGCTGGCGCGACCCCCTTTTCTTATTTTTTTTCTGTTGTTTTAACCTAATATAGTGAGGGTGCACCAGAGGGGGAAGCGCCCCCTCTCGATCCATCATTTCGTCAACCACAAATGGAAAAACTCATTGCTTGCATTACAGGGGCATATCCAGGAATTCCGTGAAGGGGAGGTGCCTTTACAAAATCAAAGGCTCGCGAGACACCACACCATTTTCTTCTTTTCGGGCACCATGGGGGATGCGCCCCCTCTCGATCAAGGATTGCGTCAACCACAAATGACTAAACCCATTGATTACATTACAGGGGCGTATCCAGGAATTCCGTGAAGGGGAGGCGCCTTTACAAAATCAAAGGCTCACGCGACACCAGCCCATTTTCTTCTTTTCATTTTCTCTTGTTTTAACAAAATATATAGAGGGGCACCATGGGGGATGCGCCCCCTCTCAATCCATGATTGTGTCAACCACAATGACCAAACTCATTGCTTCCATTACAGGGGCGGGTCCAGGAATTCCGTAAAGGGGAGGGAGGGCACCTTTGCATAATTAAAGCCTGACGCATCACCCCGTCTTTTTATCATTTATGTTGTTTTGAAGAAAAAAAAATAGACGGGGCATCAGAGGGGGATGCGCCCGTCTCGATCCGCGATTGCGTCAACCACAAAATGTCAAAACTCATTGCTTGCATTACAGGGGCGGATCCAGGAATTCTGTAAAGGGGAGGAGCCTTGACAAATTTAAAACCTGCCGCACCCCTATTTTTCATTTCTGTTGTTTTAACAACAACAGAAATGCTTGCTCATTGCTTGTATTACAGGAGCGGGTCCAGGAATTCCGTAAAGCGTAAAGGGGAGACGTCTTCTCAAAATGAAAGGTTGACGCAATCCCCCTCCCCCTTATCAATATCGTCTTATTATTTCTTTTGTTTAAACGACAGTTAAAGCGGCAGTCTTTAATTGTGTAAAGGAGCCTCCATCACTTTACGGAATTCTGGTTCCGCCCCCTGTCATGCAAACAATGGGTTTTGCCATTAACTTGTGGTTGACGCAGTCGCGGATCTAGAGGGGGACACGGTACCCCCTCCCCGTCTCTATTTTTGTTAATTAAATGAAAAAAAAAAAAAAAGGCGAGGCAGTTTGCGCAACTTTTTGATTTTATAAACGCTTCTCTCCTTTACGGAATTTGGACCGCCCCTCTAATGCAAGCAATGAGTGTTGACATTTTGTGTTAACCCAATCGCGGATCGAGAGGGGGCTCATACCTCTATGGTGACTCCTTCATTTTTTTTTTTACAATAGAAAAATTAAAAGAAAAAATAGGGGGGTGCGGCAGATTTAAATTTTGTAAAGGCGCTTTCCCTTTACGGAATTCCTGGATCCGTCCCTGTACGGTAAGAAATTAGTTTTGATATTATGGTTAACGCAATCCCGGATCGAGAAGGAGGCGCATCCCCCTCTGATGCCACCTCTCTTTTTTTAAAACAATAATAAAATATGGGGGTGCGGCAGCCATTATAACTTGTAAAGGCGCCTCCCGTTTACTGAATTCCTGGATCAGCCCTTAATGCAAGCAATGAGTTTTGACATTTGTGGTTGACGCAATCATGGATTGGGAGGGGACTGGTACATCTCTGGTGCCCCCCCTTTTTTTTTTTTGTTAAAAAAAAAATAAATAAATAAAATGGGGGGGGGGGGTGGAAGCCTTTAATTTTGTAAAGGTGTCTACCTTTTTACGGAATTCCTGGATCCACCCCTGTAATGCAAACGACGCAGCAGCTTTGATTTTGTAAGGGCGATTCCTGTATCCGCCCCTATCATGCAAGCAAAAATGAGTTTTGACATTTTGTGGTTGACCGAATCGCGGATCGAGAAGGGAGAGCATCCCCCTCTGGCGCTCCCCTCTCTTTCTCTTTCTTTAGTTAAAACAATAGAAAAATGGAAAAAATGGAGGGTTGGGGTGCGGCAGTTCTAGTTTTGTAAAGACGCCCCCCCCCCCTTTACGAAACTCCTTGATCCGCCCCTGTAACGCGTTATGCCGCATCCCCTTTTTTTATTTCATTTCTGTTGTTTTACCAACAAAAACAAAACAAAAACAAAAAATAGAGAGGGGGTACAAGAGGGGGATGCTCCCCTCCCCCCTCGATCCGCAATCGCGTACGTCAACCACAAATGTCAAAACTCATTGCTTGCATTACGGGGGCAGGTCCAAGAATTCCTTAAAGCGCAAAGGGGAGACGTCTTTTCAAAATGAAAGGCTTGCGAAATCCCCCTCCCCCTTATTTTTCTTTTTATTTCTTTTGTTTAAACGTTAAAAAAAGAAAAAAAAAAGAATGGGGGTGCGGCAATCTTTAATTTTGTAAAGGGGCCTCCCCTTTACGGAATTCCTGGTTCCGCCCCTGTAATGCAAGCAATGAGTTTTGATTTTTGTGGTTGACGCAATCAAGCATGGAACGAGAGGGGGCGCGTCCCCCTCTGGTGCCCCCTCACTATATTTTGTTAAAAGCCTTTGATTTTTTAAAGGCGGCCATCCCCTTTACGGAATTCCTGGATCCACCCCTCTGACGCATTATGACATTTGCAATTAGTTTGAAAATTTTGACATTTGTATGTGGTCGACGTGTTATGACATTTATGGTTAATCTCCGATTTTGACATTTTCGGTTGACGCAATCGCGGATTGAGAGGGAGCGCATCTCCCTTCAGTGCCTCCTCTCTTTATTTCATCAAGACAACAGAAATAAAAAGAACGAAATGGGGGAGGGAGGAGGGTCGCACCAGACTTTGACTTTGTAAAGACGCCTCCCCTTTACGAAATTCCTGGATCCGCCCCTGTAATGAGAGCAATGAGTTTAGTCATTTGTGGTTGACGCAATGATGGATCGAGAGGGGGCGCATCCCCTTTGGTGCACCCTCACGATAATTATTAGGTTAAAAACAACAGAAATAAAGATAAGAAAGGGGGGAGTGTCTCGCCAGCCTTTGATCTTGTAAAGGCGCCCCCCCCCCCCCCTCGTACGGAATTCCTTGATCCACCCCTGTAATGCAAGCAATGAGCTTTTCCATTGTATTAGGCCTCACGCTCCTTTTCCGGGCTCCCATATAAACCTGTGTTAAATGCAGCATATTCCATGAATCATAAAAAATCAATCGAATCGTAGATTTTTTTTAAATTGAAGTAGATGAAGGGAAATTTTCTCTGCTTTCAAGCAAACAACATATTTTGGGATGTTGTCCAGCTCTAAAAAAAGTTAAGAGCCTCTATACGAGACTAGTCATCCAGTCACTCTCAAAAATGATAAAAATAGCAAATTACCTCATACATCAATAAAAAATCATTAAAAATACAAAAACCCTGATTCATTCAACTTCTTCATAACCTGCAGAAGCTCCTGTCCTCAAGCAATGTTAAACACTACCAAAAGTGGCAATTTTCCACTTGACTGATTTTAAATGATTTTTTTGGTAAAAAATAACATTACCTCATCTTTGTACTGCCTTCCCGGTAGGCAATGCGCGAGTTGAATTAGGAGCGTGAGGCCTATATGTGGTTGAAGCAATGATGGATCGCGAGGGGGCGCTTCCCCCTCTCGTGCACCCTCACTATATTAGGTTAAACCAACAGAAACAAAAATAAGAAAAGGGGAGTCGCGCCAGCCTTTGATTTTGTACAGGCGCCCCCCCCCCCCTACGGAATTCCTGGATCCGCCCCAGTGTTGCGTTATGACATTTGTGGTTAATCCAATACTGATATTTGTGCTTGACGCAATCTCGGATTTAGAGGGGCGCATCCCCCTTTAGTGCCCCCTCTCTTTATTTTTTTTTTTTTTCAACACAACAGAAATAAAGATAAGAAAATGGGGGTGGGGGCGAAGGTCGCGCCAGCCTTTTATTTTGTAAAGCCGCCTCCCCTTTACGGAATTCCTGGATCCGCCCCCGTAATACAAGCAACCAGTTTTGATATTTCTGGTTGACGCAATGATGGGTCGACGAGAGGGGGCGCATCCCCCTCTGGTGCACCCTCACTGTAATTATTAGGTTAAAACAACAGAAAAAAAAAATGGGGGGGGGGGACGTGTCGCGTCAGCCTTTGATTTTGTAAAGGCGCCTCCCCCCCCCTTTACGGAATTCCTGGATCCCCCCCCCCCCGTGACGCGTTATGACATTTGTGGTCGACGTGTTATTGCATTTGTGGTTAATCCCCGATTTTGACTTGTGGTTGACGCAATCGCGGATTGAGAGGGGGTGCATCCCCCTTTAGTGCCCCTCTCTTTATTTCGTCAACACAAGAAAATGGGGAGGGGGTAAGGTCGCGCCAGCCTTTGACTTTGTAAAGACGCCTCCCCTTTACAAAATTCCTGGATTCGCCCCTGTAATGCAAGCAATGAGTTTGTCCATAATTTTATGTGGTTGACGCAATG